>NC_056742.1:296964549-297047049 GCF_019279795.1 Protopterus annectens
TACACACTAAAGTGCGCTAGCCAATTTACAGCATTTATAGCATTTACTGTCTGTTTTTTTTCCTTGTCTCTGTAATAAAACAAAAAAATCTCTTGTTTTCCCGCCTTACTGAACTAGAGTAGTACAGTTTCAGAGTTGCTGATCCCTGGGCTTTGTTTTTAGTTCCTGTTACTGATCCATTGCCTTATTAGGGAGGAGGGAAGTTTCTTTGCTTACCAGTAGGAGTGGGAAGCACTGAGCAGCCTTTCTGTCCGATTTGGTGAAGTTTCAGCCAGAAACTAGTAGTCCATTGGTCGTTTTGGGCCAATTCCTAGCTCCTTTCAGCCCCCTGCTATAAAACACGCTAAACACGCGTTTTCCAGCTTGTACCAACTCAGCACAGATCCTTGTGGTGGCCTGCAGAGTGATCCAAGCAGCAGAGAGCTAAAAGAGTGACTTTCTACCAGATATAAGTATTTTTTGTGGCTTTCCCACTGTTATTTAAGCTAGTGTCTGCATTTCGCCTGTTTTACTGCTACTTTAAGTGATTTCTGCATTTTACACTGTTTATTGCACTTTAAGTTACTAATTGTTGCAAATTGTTTCTGTAGGCTACACACTAAAGTGCGCTAGCTGATTTACAGCATTTACAGCCTTTACTGTCTGTTTTTTTTCCTTGTCTCCGTAATAAAACAAAAAAAATCTCTTGTTTTCCCGCCTTACTGAACTAGAGTAGTCCAGTTTCAGAGTTGCTGATCCCTGGGCTTTGTTTTTAGTTCCTGTTACTGATCCATTGCCTTATTAGGGAGGAGGGAAGTTTCTTTGCTTACCAGTGGGAGTGGGAAGCACTGAGCGGCCTTTCTGTCCGATTTGGTGAAGTTTCAGCCAGAAACTAGTAGTCCATTGGTTGTTTTGGGCCAATTCCTAGCTCCTTTCAGCCCCCTGCTATAAAACACGCTAAACACGCGTTTTCCAGCTTGTACCAACTCAGCACAGATCCTCGTGGTGGCCTGCAGAGTGATCCAAGTAGCAGAGAGCTAAAAGAGTGACTTTCTACCAGATATAAGTATTTTTTCTGGCTTTCCCACTGTTATTTAAGCTAGCGACTGCATTTCGCCTGTTTTATTGCTACTTTAAGTGATTTCTGCATTTTACACTGTTTATTGCACTTTAAGTTACTAATTGTTGCAAATTGTTTCTGTAGGCTACACACTAAAGTGCGCTAGCCGATTTACAGCATTTACTGTCTGTATTTTTCCTTGTCTCTGTAATAAAACAAAAAAAATCTCTTGTTTTCCCGCCTTACTGAACTAGAGTAGTCCAGTTTCAGAGTTGCTGATCCCTGGGCTTTGTTTTTAGTTCCTGTTACTGATCCATTGCCTTATTAGGAAGGAGGGAAGTTTCTTTGCTTACCAGTGGGAGTGGGAAGCACTGACCGCCCTTTTTGTCTGATTTGGTGTACTTTCAGCCAGAAACTAGTAGTCCATTGGTCGTTTTGGGCCAATTCCTAGCTCCCTTCAGCCCCTGCTATAAAACACGCTAAGCGCGTAAGCTGATTTAGCTGAGTTACCACTGTTGCACACAAGAGCAGCGGTTAAACAAGGTTAAACTATTTGGGCCATCTAAATTCCACTCTTCCAATTTTCCCTTAAAACTACCTTCCTCGAGCTGTACTGCTGATCTCACCAGCATATCCTATAACTGAAAAGTTTATCTCTACTTGATTCCCAAGTAGACTATTCTCTATCTGTAAAGCCTAGCACTTACTCCTACAGTACTTGCACCTTGATAAAGCACTCTTATTATAGATAGTACCCCACCAGCCTAAAACCCACTTCCCCCGGAGTCCTTTGAAAGTCTCTTTATCTACTACTTCTAGTATGTCGAGGGATCAGTTGCTAGTGTCCTCTCCAGCTCAACTGGTGAACCTGGGAATATTGAGGCAATGTTACAACTGCCTCATGTACACAGACAATCCTCTCCTTCTCCCACAAAACACAAATACATGTGAGAGATGCAACTATACGGCCAAACTGGAGGCTGAGCTCTCTCAACATAGGACTGGCAAGACCAGACAGGAGGAGAAGGTAACCACACACAATACATACCCAGTCACACATGGTACCATCACAACTTCAAATCATACACATACTCACACAAAGACATACTCGGAGGCTCTGATCAAAAATTTACCAAAACAGCAGAGGCCACCAAAGCAGACACCCAAACAACTACCACCTCACGACCCAACACATGCAACACATAGACCACACAGTCAGAGTGTCAAACAGTCACAGCCCTTAAGGCCAAACAGAATGCCAGACACACTTGTCATTGGTGATTCCATAGTCAGACACACTGACGTCCGCACACCAGACTGAGTAAAGAGAAGGTCACAGTAAGCTGCCTGTCAGGCGCTAGAATCCGCCACATAACGCAAGCACTCAGGTCTCTCAACAGCAGGTACAAGTTCGACTCAGTCATTGTCCACGCTGGTGTCAACGACCTGAGACGTACCTCCTTGGACTACATGAAAAGGGACATCGAGGAGCTCTCTGATTATGTAGCCCAGGCAGGTATGACCCTGACCTTGAGCAGTATCCTACCTTCACCTAGAATGATGCCACAATACAGTGATAAGATGATCAGCTTTAATAATTGGCTTAAATTCTGGTGTCATTCAAAGGGGATCCAATGTCTGTCTGCCTGGGATGACATGCTGGACAAGCCACGCTGCTTCGCAAGGGACGGCTTGCACCTGTGACCCTGGGCTTCCGGATATTGGCAAAGGCTCTTGCCACCCCATAGTGCCTTTTTAGGCAAGGCTCAAATTCTAAACCTACCACCCTAGAACACCAAAAGGAAAAAAAACTAAGGGTAATGCTGCTCAATGCCAGAAGTCTCAATCTCAAGATGCACGCACTCGAGGCCCTTCTCAATATGGAGAACATCGATGTCTGTGCTGTGACAGAAACCTGGTTCAAGGCTCCTGAGAGCACCCCAGCACTAACAGGTTTCACCTCATATCATGCGTTCCGGCCCCAAAATCCAGACAACACCAAGAAAGGAGGGTGTCCATATTCATAAAGGACACCCACACCTCAAGGTTGGTGGCAACGCATGATGCATCGGAGACCATCCAGGTGCAATTAACCATAGGCAAGACTGCTCTGCAATTTGTAGCATGTTACAGGCCACCCTCTCAAACTCAGGAACCTCACATGGCCTTCCTGAAAACATTGGAGGGGATAAATGTATCTCCAAACACAATCATACTAGGTGACTTCAACTACCCTAATATAGACTGGGAACACTACTCAAGCCCGAACACTCTAACCCAAAGATTCCTGGAGTTCATAAACTCAAATGCCATGGAACAACTAGTCACCATCCCCACAAGAGGAGAAAACATACTTGATCTCATCATCACGAACATGGGATCAAAATGTTCAACACCGGAAGTATACCCCTCACTGGTGAGATCAGATCATAAACTAATCTTGCTGGAGGTCCTCATCCCGCCCCCACCTGAAACAAATGAAGACCACAGTGAAAAACTTCTCAAAAGCCGATTTCACACTTCTAAAAACTAGTGTGGTCTCCTTTAAGGCCCCTGAGCCAGTGGTAAACATTACTCAAACCGCTGAATCACTTACAAATGCCTTCTACCAGCACCTACAGGACTGCATGGATCAGGCAATCCCAAACAAAACTAAGACTCTCTGTACCAAAGGCAAGCGTCCAGTCTGGTGGACCCCAGCCATAAACAAGCTCTACAACAAAAGGAGGAAGCTACTACAAGATAGAGCAAAATCCTTGAAAGGTAATACACCTTTGATCATTATAAGTAAAAAACTAAGAGCTCTCATAAAATCATCCAAGGCAAATTTTGAGAGAAAAATCGCCAAGGACTCTAAAGAGAATCATAAGGCCTTCTTTAGCTATGTTAGAAACCTAGGAGGAAACTCCCAGATATGCTCAGAATTAGTTCAAAATGATGTGAAAATTACTGAACCTACACACATTGCCAACATACTGGCTGACAGGTTCAGTGCAAACTTCTCCCCTCCCCAAAGGAGAGATATCTATTCCAGAGGATTGTAGCCCCAAACATCTCCAACGCCCAGGTGAGAACTGCCCTCACTAAGGCAAAAACACAGCATCCATGGGACGGATGGTGTCCCCGGCTGTGTGCTTCATGAACTCAATGAGGAATTAAACCCACAGTTAGGACAGCTGTTTAATCTTAGCCTCACCTCAGGATACGTACCCAAGGAGTAGCACACGGCGACTGTGGTCCCACTTCATAAGGGCGGTGCCTCCACAGACCCTGGAAATTACCGCCCCATTAGCTTGACAAGCCTTATCTGCAAAGCCATGGAGAGGATCATAATGGAACTCATAAATAAAGACATAGGGAACTTGCAGACTTTGGATCCAACTCAGTTTGGCTTTGTCAAAGGCAGATCCTGCCTCTTAAACTTGGTTGACTTTTTTGAGACAGTCACCAAGGCCATTGATGAGGAAAGGCAGTCCATACAGCCTACCTCGACCTGGCAAAGGCCTTCGACACAATACCCCACTCAGGTATCATCGAAAAACTCATCAGCTTGAATGTAAACCCATACATCACAAGATGGGTTGCAAACTGGCTAAGTGACAGAACCCACAGGGTCAGAGTTGCTGGAGCCATGTCAGACTCAAAGCCTGTCACAAGTGGTGTCCCACAGGGCTCAGTCCTGGGTCCACTCTTGTTCGGCATCTACTTTTCTGAAGTACAAGCAAACACAGGAGGGTTATGGCTGACAAAGTTTGCAGATGACTGCAAACTGGGCCATAGTCGAAAACACATCTGACACAGATATCCTCCAGAAGGGCCTCACAGAAGCGGATAACTGGTGCCAGAGCCATGGCTTGAAGTTAAACGCCAAAAATGCATAGTCATACCCTTTGGGAAAAACAAGGTTACCCCTAGCTACCATATAGGTGGCAATCCACTGAGCACAGAAAAGTCATCAGAGATCTGGGGACCCAGGTTGACAGTAGCCTTTCGTTTGACACTCATGTTGCTAAAGTAGTTAGGAAAACCTTCTATATCACCCACCTGATCATGAAGGGATTCACATCTAGATCAAGGGAGGTCATCGTCCCCTGTACTCATCACTTATTAGACCTATGATTGAGTACAATGCCCGTTCGGAATGTATCTGACCAGACACCTGCTGCAGCTTGAAAGGCCCCAAAAGTTCCTCACCAAAAGGATAAAGGGTCTCAAAAATATGTCTTATGCTGCCCGACTGAAAGAACTCCAGCTCTATTCAGTCTCATACCGCTTGCTCAGAGGTGACCTGTGCCTGACATATAAGGCCATGTCAAACCCAGATTTGATGAATATGCTTCACCTCAAAAATCTAGATCCCTCAGAACCACAAGGCGGAGACTTAAACCTTGACACGGTTATAAATAGAACGTGCTGGAGGACAGATTCATCACCCAGAGACTCCCTATGCTGTGGAACAAAATCCCGGTACATGTGAGGCAGAGCACCTCTCTGGCCTTGTTCAAGAGGAATCTTGACCAATGGATGGGAGATTGCAGATATACCCCAGGGATTACTTCAGTGTCACTGCTTGACAGAGGCACAGCAAAATGATAGGCATAGTTTTTATTCAAACTAAAGGGGTGGCGAAAGCCACATAACTATGGGCTAGGCTTATAAATGCCCTTGGGCAGATAGCCTAGTATGAACCTATGAACCTATGAACCTATGAATTGTGAAAAGACATGTTTTCATTTCCTTCTGTGATTGGTGAAGTCTTGGTGATGCGTGTTTATGCTGAGTGGTGTTATTGATATGTCAGCACTGCCACAGTATGTATCAATGTATGTGGATATGAAATGCTGGTTGTTGTTGTTGGTGTTGTGTCTTTTGGCTTTTCACGGTTAGGGGTCGCCACAGCAGAACCCCAGTCCGCTAATGATTGGTAGTTGATTTTTACGTGTCGAGTTACCAGCCCTGACGCACAACCTTCAATGAAGGTACGGACATGAAATGCTGGTAATATACTCATTTGACACAAAAAGGTCTGCTTATGCCAGCTGACCAGAAGAGATCAATGGACTTTTAACATCCAAAGTCAAGGATAATTTGAAACCATGAACATTGCACCTCTTTTAGGAAACTTTACAGCATTGATATGCCCCTCAAATATAGAAATAGCTAGTACATCACCAATATTAAAGGGGGAAATGCAGGTTGCCCTAATAGCAATAGACTTATAAGTTTAACTAGGGTAGTTGGAAAATGTTTTGACAGGATACTTTTAAAGGACTAAACAGTATCAACTGAGTAATTTTTGGACACAGAAAATCATGGCTTCCTAAAGGGAAGAACATACTCGACTAAGCCTTTAGATAATATATTTCCAAGTGATGTAGTGTTTTTAGATTTAGGTAAAACTTTTGGCTCCACTTCTTACTGTTCTAAAACACACACCATGATCACCGGGATCCATTAAGGGACAAATCCATTTGTAGAAAAGTGCGTAAGGTCATGGATGGATAATAGACAGTCGTAAGGTCATGGATGGATAATAGACAGGCAAGTCTCTGGAAAGGAGGAAGCTTTTCTGATTCTTTCATGACCACTGGGGATGGGGGGTATAAACAGGCTTGTCCCTTTTTTAGTGCTCTTATGACAGCTGTATCAACATGTAAATCAGTGAGGATTGAAACCTTTGCAGATGATGCTAAAGATCCTGCTTAAATTGTTCTCTCAAGGAGCAATGAGGCCTACAATGCAATCTGCAACCTTTGTTTAAATGGGCAGACACAAACTATTTTTGCTTTAATAGCTGAAAGTACAAAATAATGCATCTGGGAACTACTAATTCTTGCTAACCACCTTGATGGCTACCTGTATTACTTAAAAGTTCTTAGATGTGATGATAGCCAACAAATTAACATTTGGCACAACAGTAACTTGATTGCTAGCAGGACTTTTTATATAATTAGGGACATTTTCAGGACTACTGCCTGCAGGCATATGGAAGCATTACTTCCACTTTATCAGTCCTTGGTAAAACCATAAATGGACTATTGCCTATGTTTTTGTTTGTAATGCATTTGGAGATATTATGCCAAACAGATAGGTCCAGTATCTGTGTTATACAGACAGAATTAAGAATTTAGACTGTTCTCAGTCTATTACCAACTATTCTGAGTGAATTTAATTTCTGTAATTAAAAGCTTAAATAATCAAATTGCCTGGGGTATCTTTAGATCTTAGCATTTTGGATCACACAGTTGGCACATGGAACTGAGGGCATGTTTGGAACTTGATCATTTCAATACTAGAGGGCAGGTTTTTTAGATTAGGGTGCCTTGGCTATACAAATCTGACACAATTTAGGTGTTCTATAAAGAAATTAAAAGATGTGGCAACATTTTAACTTTTTTTTCCAGATGAGGATTTCCAGCCTTGGTCATGGACTACTAGATGGACTACTACATGGCCTTAATTAAGACCTTTCTAGGGATTCATTTAGATGCATGTACACTTTGGGCTAAGCCTACATGTTTACTTGGTGTTAATCTGATAGGCAGTAGTGCTCATTGAATATGGCAGCTGTTAAGCAAGCCAACGTGTTCATCCGTACCTGTTCATGGCCAGCACAAGTGGAAGTGGCCATGCAGAGGTGCATGGAGGCTGGAGCACACAGTATTAACAACAGGTTGTGCAAATGCTCAAACTAACAGGCAAGCACATGCGGGCAAAATAATACAAGATTAGGTGAACTTGAATGAAAAAATTAAGAGGTAGGGGAAGATAAATAAGGAAACTGTACTCAGATATAATTAGATTAGTGCACAAATAACAGTATTTAAATAAATATTTTATTTGTGTAAGTAATCTTGGTCACTTAGTGACAAAGGTATAAAAAATAGAGAGGTACACAATTTTGCATAATAACAAAGAGTGGTAAATGTGATAAATGCTTACAAAATGCTGAGTTGAGATAACAGTTAGCAAGGACAATAGATACATTAGGGGATATTTACATATACTACAGTTATTGCATATCAGATGTATATCCAGAAATCTCTTGTAATCAACAGTATTCTGTATTCCCCACCTATCATGTAAAATAAAAATAAATGAACCCTACAAGCTGTCTCATGCACTTCAAAAAAGGACATTATATGGCCATTTGTTGTCACTTGCAACAAGAAAAAGGGTATTATAAATTTCAACAAGCATAAGCCAAGCATGTGTTGTACAGTAATGTAAATTATAAACATCAGTATAAATACAGTCATAAACCTAAATGGCGACTTGCCACTATACATGTTCTGTGGCATACTCAGTAATAGTTTTGCTACTCACATAACCACAATGAGAATGCCTAGCTACACCTGTGTGTCAGGTGTATGGAACTAATCTGCCACTGTAATGAATACTGTGGGAGTGATCACAGGTAATAAATTATATCCACATGATTGATGCTAGAACATACATACAGGTTAAAGAATGATAAGGCTGTTATTTCCTTCTATGTATGAAGAAAACAATATTGATGTTTTTTATGGTAGTTTACACAACTGTGACAAGAAGAAAATATTGAGAAGAATCACAAACATCTGTGCAATCATTCCAAGAAAAGTATTAAGTGATGAAAAAATGCATTTTTGTCTGCAGCCTGCATGCTTTGAATGGTACAAAGTTTGTGACTGTTCATGCATGCTGTGTAGGTAGTCATAGTCGTAAAACAGGTAACAAACTTGCCTTTGGCATGGAAGGCTGTGGGTTCTATTCCCTCAGTAGTTAGATTCATTTTGGGCAGTGCAACAGTTAATGGTGTTCTTTCACAGCAAGAGGTTCTTCGGTTCAATTCTCTGGGATGCCTTCTGATTGGAGTCTGTATGCCCTTCCTACATTCGCGTGGGTTTCCTTCAGGTTCTCCGGTTTCCTCCCACATTCCAAAGACATGCATTTGGAGCATTTCTCCCAGGGCCTTTGCTGAAAATAAGTTCTATCCTAACCGGACTTTCCCAGTCAACAAATGTCAAATAAACAAATAAATAATGTAGTAAAATACAGAAGAACATGACACGTACACAGATGTGTCCCACTGATCAGGATATAAACAGAACAGTGACCTGATATACATAGTACCATTTGTCTAACTAAAGCAGATGTGACATATGTGCATACAAAATAAGGCACAGTGATATGGCATATGTGAATATGCCCATAAATCAAGGTACAGTCAGTCCATGGCAATTGGGTTGTGCTTCTAAATGTTATGATATATATCAATATGCTTAGGATGTTTTTTGTGTATATTACAAATATATAGGTAGCCAACACAAGGCTTGGGTAAAATAAAAGTCCATATCAGCCTTATGCCATTAATACATCAGCTAATGGGAAAATGTAGCAAATATCAGGCAATAATTATTTGTGAGTATGATGCATTTTTGTTACTGTAATCAATGACATGACATTTCATGTATCTTTCCTGATGCAAGTGCCACATCATACATGTTGACTTAGGTTTATTAATGCACAGATGTGAATGTAGTAACAGATATTTAACCCTGAAGTGAGCTTTGTTAAAAACAATAGTGAGAATTATATGACATTACAGTAACATAGGTCACATGCAGGTGAATACCTTTTGATGATTTACATTGCAGATATACCAAATGTATACTAGCCTGTGACAAATGTTGTTATCCTCTGCTCGTCACTCACTAAATGAAGTTTAGTAACAAACTAAGTTGTCCCGGGACATCTTCATGGGGGGGGGGGGGGGGACTTAGGTTAATATTAAAGGGAGTTAAGTGGGTTGGGGAGGTGAAAGGGTTAAGTGGAGGCAGGGATGGTTGGGAGGAAATGAGATAATGATGGGGAGGGGCTTAAGAGGTTTAGTCTAGTGTAGTTTGGTTAAGCAATCACATTTTGGCATGAACTTGCATGTTGTGCAGGAATGGTAAGTTGCTTTGAGTTTGCAGCCAACTGGAGAAAGTGAAGTAGTGGGATTAAGTCAGATGGTAGCTACAGGAGCATTAGGCAGCCTTATAACTGAGTTCTGACTGTGGTAAGTCACTTGGGGTTTGATTTGGGGTGACTAACCCAGAAAATAATTGTGAAGTTGTTTGTAAAATTTTGAAACTTCTGAAGAATTGAGTGACTGGGTTTGTATAAACTTTATTATGGGAAGAGTTTTGTGGTGAAGCAATGGTGTGGTGCTAACTTTTGAAGGCTGGTGGGTAAGGGTTTTTTAAAACCCAATGCTCTGGCCCTCAATTTTAACATCTTGGAGGCTGGCAGGTAAGGGTTTTAAAACCAAATGCTCCAGCCCCCAATTTTAACATCTTGGCTGGGCACTTGCTGTGCACTCCAGTTTTAAGGTTAATATTTTGGTGGAGAGATGTTTTCAGAAAATTTGAGATTGGCATGAATGCCCCCGTGCATGCGGGGGATGGAGGAGGGGAATGAAATGTGGATGCTGCGGTTGATCTGTAACAGACTTCATTCGGCTATTTGATGCCTGCTTGTTCGGAGTCTGAGGGTGAGCAATGTGAACTTGGTGGGCTGAGTGGTTGGCTTGGTGGAGGGGACCCTAGTTTCCTAGGCGGTGGTGGAACGTTGGCCATGGTGCCTCCTGTTCGGTCTCTTGGCAACGTTTCTGCAGCTCAGTGTTGCATTGCAGAGGTTTGGTGTCTGTTTAAAATGCAGAGTTAATGTGACTCTTTGTAAAGAGACTGACATTCATACATAACAGCCCAGCAGCCCTCCTAAGCCCTGCTGAGAAATAATAATGTACCAAGACGTAGCATTGCTCAGAAAGCACGTGATAGGGGACTCTGCATCGGTGGTTTGGTTATTCAGTGTTGGGTTGGTTGACTGGGTTATTTTCAGGGGCTGATCGGTGATTAGTAATAACAATGGCTTTCACACATGGGTGTACCATTAGGACATACCTCTCAGCTGTTACTGGAACTGTTACACCTCATGTTGCTGAGCAGATAGTTTATTGGGCATGAAGGACTGGGTTTGAATTTAAGACTGGGGGAGGTGGCAAGGTGTAACAAGTAAGGGGTATGCTGACTGCTGCATAGTTATATTAATACTTCATTTGTTGTTTGTAAATGAGGAAATGTTGATTCAATTTAACATTCAGTTGCAACGTGTATATTTGTCGTGGCTTCATGGTAAATCACGTTGTCTATGGTGTGTAGGGTCCTGGGTTCGAGTTTAGCAGAGGCTGTTTATTTAGAAATTAATAGGTTCATAGGTTGGTACTAGGCTATCAGCCCTAGGGCCTATACAAGCCTAGCCATAACAATTCCCTGGCTATTTCTTCCCACATTATTTACTTTCCTGGACCCCTGTCTAGCAGGGCTACTGACGTGATCCCTGGGGTGAATTTCCTTTCTCCCATCCAATCATCAAGGTTCCTCTTGAAGAGGTCCAAAGAGGCACTCTGCTTGACATGTAAGAGCAATCTATTCCAGAGTCTGGGGAGTCTCTGGGTCAGGAACCTATCCCTCCAGCATGTTTTGCTTATTGTGATGACAAGGTTTAGATCCCTGGAGCGTGTAGCTCTGAGGGATTGGGATTTCTTTAAGTGTAGCATGTCCAACAGCTCTGGGTTTGACATGGCCTTGTATGTTAAGCAGAGATCACCTCTGAGTAGATGATATGCAACAGAGTATAGCTGGAGTTTTTTAAGGCGGTCAGCGTAGGGCATCTGCTTTAGGCCTGTGATTCTTTTAGTGAGGTATTTCTGAGGCCTTTCCAGTTGTTGCAGATGTCTTGAGAGGTACATACCAAATGGGGCGTTGTATTCTATAATGGGTCTAATGAGGGATGAGTACAGTGGGACAATGACCTCCTTTTTTTCTGGATGAAAAGCCCTTCATGATGAGGTGTGCCACATAGAAGGATTTCCTGACTGTTGTGGTGATGTGGTTATCGAAGGTGAGACCACTGTCCACCTGTGTCCCTAAGTCTCTTATCACACTTTCTATGTTTAGTGTACTGCCACCTATATGGTAATTCATGGATACATGTTTTTCCCAAAGGGATAACAATACATTTCTTGGCATTGAGCTTGAGCCCATGGCTCTGGCACCAAGCATCTGTTTCTGTAAGGCCCTTTTGTAGAGTATCCACATCATTTGGGGATTCAATAATGGCTCCCAGTTTGCAGTCATCTGCAAACTTTGTTAGCCAGAGTCCCTTAGTGTTGACCTGTACTTCAGAGAAGTAGATGCCAAACAAGAGCAGCCCCAGGACTGAACCCTGAGGTACTCCACTTGTCACTTGTCTGGAGCTGGATTTGGAGTCGGCTACTTTTACAGTGTGGGTTCTATCAGTAAGCCATTTAGCAACCCATTGGGTGACATAGGGATTAATGCCCAACTTAGTAAGTTTATCTATGATTCCAGAGTGGGGATGGTGTCAAAGGCCTTGGCAAGGTCTAGATAGGCTGTGTGGACCACCTTACCCTTGTCCATGGCTCTGGAGACTGATTCAAAGAAGTCAATCAGGTTCAGGAGACAAGATCGGCCCTTCACAAACCCAAACTGGGTGGGGTCCAGTGTTTGAAGGTTGCCAATGTCTTTGTTTATAAGTTCCATGATAATACGCTCCATGGCCTTGCAGATAAGGCTTGTCAGACTGATGGGACGGTAGTTTCCAGGATCCAAGGTGGATCCCCCCTTGTGGATTGGGATAACTGTAGCTCTGTGCCACTCAGTGGGCATGAAACCTCAGGTGAGGCTATGATTAAACATGACACTTAGGTGAGGTGCCAGTTCATATTGTAGTTCATGTAGTACACAGCCCGGGATGTCATCTGGTCCTATGGATGCTGTATTCTTGGCTTTAGAGAGTGCGTTTTGTACCTGTGTGGCCGTTATTACTGGAATTTGGCAATCTTCCGGTATTGAGATGGGCCATTTAGGGGGTGAGAGGGGGCTGAAGTTGGCACTGAATCGATCTGCCAGGATATTGGCAATATCCTTTGGATCAGTATATTTAATGCCATTCTGTTTTAGCTCAGAGCAGATCTGAGCATTGCCATTTAGATTCTTGACATAGTTATAGAATGCTTTGTGGTTGTCTTTGGAATCTTTGGCAATTTTATTTTCATAACTAGCTTTGGAGGATTTTATGAGGCATCTCAGTTTCTTACTGAGGCTAGTAAGGAGTTTTTGCATCCTGGGATTTTCCTCTTTTCTGCAAAAGTTTCTTCCTTTTGTTGTAAAGTTTGTTTATGGCAGGGGACCACCAGATTGGCTTCCTTTTTTGGATGAGAGCATTTTGGTTCTATTTGGGATGGCACGATTCATGCATGAGTGGATGTGCTCGTACAGTGCCTTAGTGTAGGATTCAGCAGTTGAACTTTCAGTTCCGTCTGCATGGGTGTTATGAAGTTTGTCACTTCTGACTTGAGTAGCATGAAGTTGGCTTTGGAGAAGTTTTTATGGTGGTTTCTTTACTGGGGGTGGGGTGGGATGTGGATGTTAAGGGTGATTAGCTAATGGTCAGACCTGACTAACGAGGGGTGACCATAGGTATGGAGCATTGATTTCCCATGTTGGTAATGACCAGGTCTAGGATATTGGAGCCCCTGGTGGGACTATGGATTAGTTGATCCAGGGCATTGGAATTTATGAATTCCAAGAACCGTTAGCAAAGGTGTTGGGACATGAGTAGTTTTCCCAGTTAATGGCAGGGTAGTTAAAATCACCCAGTATTAGGGTGTTTGGTTCTATCTTAATATTTTCCAGTATGTTTAGAAAGGTGTAGTGAGAATCTTGGGGTATGGTGGGGATCTGTAGCAAGCTACAATTTGGATTGCAGTCTTACCTATTGTTAGTTGCACTTGGAGAATTTCAGACACATTGTGTTGGCCAACTAGCCTGGTGGTGTGAATATCCTTGGTGAATATTGACACTCCTCCACCTTTAGTGTTTCGGTCCTGGTTTGGTGGCCAAAAGTGTGGTAAGAGTTGTAGCCTGGTATTGCAGGGGTGCTCTCTGGAGCCTTGAACCAGGTCTCAGTTACTGCACAGATATCGATGTTCTCCATTTTTAGGAGTGCCTCGAGAGAGTGCATTTTGAGGTTTAGACTTCTAGCATTGAGTAGCATTACCTTCAGATTTTGCATGCTTATACCTGTTACGGTGGTGGTTTTGTCCTTTGAAGTTTGCCTAAAAAGGCACTATAGGGGTGGCAAGAGCCTTAGCCAGTAACCTGAATCCCAGGGGTGACAGGTGCAGACCATCTCTGGCAAAGCATTGTGGTCTGTCAATCATGTCATCCCAGGCAGACAGATACTGGATCCCCTTTGAATGACACCATAAGCTTAGCCAATTGTTGAAGTCAATCATTTTATCCTTATATTGTGGTATCATTCTGGGTGAAGGCAGGATGCTACTCAGAGCTAGGGTCATACCTGCCTGGGCCACATGATCCGAGAGCTCTTCCATGTCTCTTTTCATGTAGTCCAGGGAGGTACGTCTCAAGTCATTCACTCCAACATGGACAATGACAGAGTCATATTTGTACTTGCTGTGGAGTGACTTGAGTGCATGCGTTATGTGGCGGATTCTGGCACCCGACAGGCAGCTGACTGTAATTTTCTCCTTATTCAACCTGGTGAGAGGGCATTAGTGTGCCGGACTATAGAGTCACCTATGACTAAAGTGTTAGGTACATTGTCTTGCCTTAGGGGCTGTTGCTGGGTGGCACACTGGTGTTGTGAACTATGTGACACATTGGTTGTGATTGGTGTTTGTTTGCGTTTCAGCTTCAGAGGTCTTTGTTGCTTGGGCAGGTTACAGTTAAGGGCCTCTGCATATGTGGATTTAGTGTTGCTATATGTGAGTGTTGGTGGTGCGGGTTTAGAAGGGCTATGTGTTGCTTGAGATGTAGTGTGGGTGTTAACCTTCTCCTCTTGACTGTTTAGCACAATCTTGGGTGGAGAGAGCTTTGCTTCTATTTTGGCTATGTAAGTGCATCTCTCACAGGTTGTAGTGTTGGGTGGTAGGAGGAGAGGGTTGTCTGTGTACATGAGGCAATTGCTGCATTGCCCCAGTATGCCCAGATTCACCAGGTGGACAGGAGAAATCACCGGAAGCTGACCCTTGGACATGCTTGGTTTGGGGCTTTTTTTTTTTATTTTGTAAAGTATAGGAGCTGTTTCCTTAGCAAGGTACTTTGCAATTATAGGCTGTTTAGTGCCTACTATTAATTTCTCCTTGTTAACAAGGAGAGTTCAGTGTTTGTATGAGTTTAAGGCTTCATAGTGCTTTCCAGCAGATATTAGAGAAAGTGCTAGTCACATGGATGCTTAAAGGAAAGATTGAAAAGAATGCACTCTGCAGTGTGCACTAGAGAAGTTAGATGTGAAAGTAGGTAACTTGAGTTTTACCTGTTTAAAAAGTTAAGGTTTAGTGGAGAGTTACTATTTATAAAACAGCAAGATGGATTGAAATGATAGACATTTGAGCTTAGTACTTCATACCCTTCAAAATTCATGTTTTCAACTTAAGCCTTGCCCCTATATTTTGGGCCCTGCTTTGTCATAGATGTGGGTGGTGGTGGTACATTCCTTCCCAGATTGGCAGGATAGGTTTTCTTGAAGATGTCTTGGAATATGTTTGTATTTTGGATGACTTACATGTCTTTGATTTCTTGCAGATGGGGTCTTGGAACGCTGTGGCTTTAGTTTGTAATAGGTGGGTATAAGATGGAGCCTTCTCCTTACTTATTAGAGGATTTACTTTTGTCCTTTTCTTTGTAGGTGATGGTGTGACGAGTTCCAGTGGTGAGATAGAGAGCTCCCAGATAATCATGCTTTGGTGTCGAATAAGCGGTGGTATCATTGGACAACACTGAGGTGGCAGATGGGACATGCAGAGTGGATTTTTACTTGATGGCCGAAGGAACGTGGACTCGACAGGCAAGATTGAAGGCTGAGGAATGTGGCAGCTGATGGGGGGGTATGAAAGGAGGTCAGTTTTCTAGCAGTGCAGCTGAATATGTAGTCACAAGGTAATGTCTTGTTTGCTTGAAATTGATGGGGAGTATCAAAATTGAATTTCACATTGTATTATTAGCTGGGGTCTTCCTTGCTAGGGGTTGGGTAGCGTTGGTGGTTGGAGTTAAGTATTCTTGCTCCAGTGGCAGATGATGCTTTGGTAAGCATTAGGTAATTGCCAGGGGCTGGTAATGTCTGGGTAATTATTGTACATCAAAAGATGTTTGGGTTGACCCTTCCCTTTATGGGAAGTGGATTGATCAATTTTGGGTAGAAGGGAGGGGGAAAAGGCTGGTTGGCGGAGAAGAGGGATAGGCTTGCTCTCTTCTGTTCCCCCTCTGATGTCTGTATGTTCATTTCAAGGAACTGGAGGAAAGGAAATGAGTAGCTGGAGGAAGCTTGTTGAACAGATAAACAAGTTGAGGTAAGGATGGTGCTTATTTAATGGATGGTAATTCAATGGATGGTGTATGAAGTGAGTTGGGATGCTGCTTCATAAGTAAAGTAAGTGAGCAGAGGTATAGACCCTGCTTGTTGGGCAGGGTGAGTAGGTACGCTGCCTTGATTAATATTACAATGAATGGTGTATGGAGTGAGATGGGATGCTGCTTCATAAGTAAAGTAAGTGAGTAGAGGTATGGACGCTGCTTACTGGATCAGGGTGAGTAGGTACGCTGCCCTGATTAACATTACAAGGATGCTGTGCTGTATTTAGAATCAATTATATCATTAGTAGTTGTAATTAATAAAGGTGGTGATCAAAGCTATGTTATGGAAATTTAATAAAGGTCATCAAATGTCATTTGATGTGACGTGTGTTATTGAAGGGGACCAGGACAAATTAAGTTTGGCAACAAACTAAGTTGTCTCACGACATCTTCATGGGGGGGTAAGTTAATATTAAGGGGAGTTAAGTGGATTGGGGAGGTGAAAGGGTTAAGTGGAGGCAGGGATGGTTGGGAGGAAATGAGATAATGATGGGGAGGGGCTTAAGAGGTTTAGTCTAGTGTAGTTGGGTTAAGCAATCACATTTTGGCATGAACTTGCTACCCACCCACCCTCCGTCTTTTCGTTGGTGGGGAGTAGGGTTATTTATCAGTGGGGGTAGGCGGAGAAGAGGGATAGGCTTGCCCTCTTCTGTTCCCCCTCTGATGTCTGGATGTTCATTTCAAGGATCTGGGGAAAGGAAATGAGTAGTTGGAGGAAGCTTGCTGAACAGATAAGCATGCTGAGGTAAGGATGCTGCTTATTTGGTGGATGGTAATTTAATGGATGGTGTATGAAGTGAGTTGGGACGCTGCTTCATAAGTAAAGTAAGTGAGCAGTGGTATGGACCCTGCTTGTTGGGCAGGGTGAGTAGATACGCTGCCTTGATTAACATTACAATGAATGGTGTATGAAGTGAGATGGGATGCTGCTTCATAAGTAAAGTAAATAGAGGTATGGACTCTGCTTAATGGGGCAGGGTGAGTAGATACACTGCCCTGATTAACATTACAAGGATGTTGTGCTGTATTTAGAATCAATTATATCATGAATAGTTGTAATAAATAAAGTTGGTGATCAAAGCTATGTTATGGAAATTTAATAAAGGTCGTCAAATGTCATTTGGTGTGATGTGTGTTATTGAAGGGGACCAGGACAACTGCATTGTGTGAATGTTGGCAAAGCCAACATTCTAGAGTCAGGATCATTTAAGTCTTAATAAAGAACAACAAATGACAACAAATATCTCATGACACTAATAAACTTAATGATCTTTTCCTAAATGGCATGCATCTACTACATTATTATATGGGGCATGCTCACAAGGAATGAAAGCAAAGATGTCAATAACCATGTGAGCACAAGACTGACATTAATACATAAATGCTTGTCTGGAGTCATTCCATGCAGATCATTATTACTGGGGAAATAAATAATGCCTGAGAGCATTCACTGACATACTCAGCATTTGTAACCAACCAGATTCAAACTCATTCTAAGGGCAGATATCAGGGAGATGTGTATCAACCACTGAAGCCACTGAAAGTAGCATACCCAATATTTCATGAAATACATACTTACATCACTATCCTATTGTAATGCAAATGTTTACCTAGCATGGAGTAAGAAGACTAAAAATGTGTCCCACTTACTGTGACACATCTACATTCTTTCCTTAAGTCACTTTTGTCTGCCACAACTGTCTGGTAGATCTATGTTACCAGATTCAATCCTCTGCAGGTCATGAAACTGACACTGACACACACACACACACACACACACACACACACACACACACACACACACACACACACACACACACTGGCGCACGCACACACACACATACACACACGCACGCACACACACACACACACACACACACACACACACACACACACACACACACACACACACACACACACTTCAGAACTGTGTAGTAACTGTTGCCACAGGAGATACCAATAAATGTTGTCTCAAATAACAGAAACCAAGGTGTGAGCTAAGAAAGTGCTTATGATGGTAATTTGTCAAATATACATTTGACTGAGTAATGAAAAGAAGGTAGCTAAGTTAATTTTATTACAGCTGAGAACAGTCCAGTATTATTGTTGGTTGACCAAGCCACTCTTTTCTGCCCACACTGTCTTGGACACAGAGTCCAACATTTAAAAAAACACAGGGCCAGATTCAATAAAGCCTACACTAAGTGTACACTAAGTATACACGATATGTATGCAAGAGCATTCTTATCACATTTTTTGTGCTTTCTATCAGAAAAATTGCACTAAGTGTACATATAATCTGCACTTTGTGGTAACCTTTGTGAATCCCTGTCAATATTTAAAGCTGCAAGAATATCAGTAGGAAAACTAAAATTAGGAGGAAGAAGATGTGAGTTATGTTGTGTTGTCTGTTCACTCATAATGCTGTACACTTACTATACACTTAATGTAGGCATTATTATACCTGGGGACAGTCTATCTATGTAGATATGCTATACAAGCTATATAAGTTAACTTAATTTGCCACAGGAGACATCACAAGAATCTCAGAACATATATCTGACTGACATGAAATTTCCAATGTGTTGAAAGGTGTTTATGCAACATAAAAATGGCTAGAAATAACTTGATGCAATTTTGTGTGTGGCAACTCAGTACAGTCACTTAATGCTGTCCTTTGCTGGATTTGAACAGCTGACTTTATCAGTCTACAAGCTAACAAATAGTGCATTAACCACATGCACCACTGTCGAAGTCTTACCACAACTGTGAAACAGAACCTATGTGAAGTGATGACATCACATCATTGTAATGCAAAACAGTTGTTTGAGGTAAAATTGATGGGGGAGGCCTCACCGTAATTTTACACATTGCAACTGTGGTGGATGTCCTTCATCAGTATAGTGACACACACACTGATACAACTGAGTCACTGCAGGGACTGAACACCTACCTATGTGACAGCATAAGCTACATGATAATATGTAGACTGAAAACAGCACAGAAGAACTCTTGCTGGAGTTGTGAGATAGTATGTATTTGAAGGCATTACATCAGCTTATCGCTGCAAGGCATGTGTGCACCTGTAATTTGGTTTAAAGAGTGCTGCAATCTGTATTCTTGTCTCAAAATAGTACATGTAGCTAGGTATATCCAAACACGTGTTGCATAATGCAGTCTTCACTGTGGCAGTAGAATCATAATCATGCACAATGGGAGATAAACACAGATTAAATCTCATGGCTTATTAAGGCAATAAACATTAAATTATTGACTCACTCAGGAAGAGAAGCCTTACTACTAGGTTTAGAAAAGGCAAATTTCACACATTGTATAGTCAGTATTCAACAAAGGAGCTGTCTGTGCTAAAATGGACAGAAGGTATTAAAAGATAAACCTGCACCTAACATATACACATCATATATGCCATTCAAAACATCATTACCTATGTGTACATTCATATTTATACTGAAATAATTCCTAGCTTTGAACTGACTACCTAATGAACATCACAAGCTAGAGAACATTGCATGAATTGCAAACACCACATGGAATTTCTGTTAACAACTTTAATAGTGTGCATTTGCATGGATGACATCACCATTATTTTAATATGGGGAATGTATCTGCTAAAATTAAATGAAAGTATTGGAAAAGTCTAATAACTCTGCACCAATACACATCTTGCATGCATTTAAAGCTATTTTATCACAGAGCAAAAGAGAAATACTCACATTAGTCATTCACTGCTGGATTCAAACCACCTACATATCAGGTTATACAAGCTAGAGAACACTGTATCAACAGCTAGCTCCACAAGAGCCCTCTCCAAGTGTAAACATCTCTCCTGAGTGAAAGTACACATGATGAATCTTTTGATAAAGCCAATTGTACATAACAGTACAGAATACTATTTAAGCAATGCAGGATGTGAGCCACCTATGTATCTAGTTACTCAGTCTTGACAGCAAAGCGTGAACAGGAAGCACCACAGGAGAGAAGTTAGATTACAATAATGAGAAAGTACACATTTGCAAGGATGACATCATTCTGTTGTCAAGAATGTGTTTTGGATAAAAATGCAACAGACTGATGGGGGAGCACTGTCCTAGTGTAAATATGTCTTGTAAATGAAATACTACGTAAAGGATTTTCAGATGCAGCCAATTCGACCTGACATTATAGAGACATATACGCACTCATAGTATTTATGTAATGTTGGATTTGAACCACCTTCCTTTCAGGTTAGAGAATCTAGAAAACACAGTAGCAACTGCCTGCACCTGAGAAGTCTGACTTCTACAGCAAGGGGGTGCTCTTTTACAAAGCAGAAAAGATGTTGGTGGTAAAAGTAAGATAAAGTGATGTGGGAGCCCTCTATCAGTTTAAATGTTTCACCTGAATGGACTGGACACAGCATATCTGTTGTTGAAGCCATACTTACCTGATATTAGAACCACACACAAACATCCACAGATACACAAACACATTCATCAACGTTGGACTGGAACCATCAACTGGAAAAACTACTCATGTACCAACTCATTCACTCAACGTTTTCTGGAATTCATAAATTCCAAAGCCTTGGATCAGCTTGTCCACACCCCCACCAGGGGCAGCAATATCCTGGACCTGGTCATTACCAATATGGGTAACCGGTGTTCCATGCCAGAGGTCAACTCCTCGCTGGTCATATCTGACCACAAGCTAATCAACCTAGACATCCATATCCCACCCCCACACCCCCATTAAGGAAACCACCATCAAAAACTACTCCAAAGCCTACTTAATGCTTTTTAAGACAAAAGCGGCAAACTTCATGACACCCATGCAGATGGAAAATTGAGGTATGACTGCTGAATCTTACACAAATGCACTGTATAAGCACATACATGAGTGCATGGATAGTGCCATCCCGAACAGAACCAACGCTATCATCCAAAAAAGGAAGCCAATCTGGTGGTCCCCTGCCACAAAAAAAACTCTACAACAGAAGGAAGAAGCTATTTCAAAAAAGAGTAAAATCCCTAGATTGGAGGAACTCCCTGGTCAGCCTCAGCAAGAAGCTGAGATCCCTCATAAAATCCTCCAAAGCCAGTTATGAAAATAAAATTGCCACTGATTCCAAAGACAACCACAAAGCATTCTACAGCTATGTCATGAATCTCAATAGCAACACTCAGATCTGCTCTGAGCTACATCACAATGGCACTAAATATACAGAACCAACCAAAATTCCCAACATCCTGGTAGACAGGTTCAGTGCTAACTTCACCCCCCTCTTACCCTCCAAAGGGCTATCCTAATACCCGAAGAATGCAAAGCCCCTGTAATCATGGATGAACAAGTAAAGACCGCACTCTCCAATGCCAAGAACACAGCATCCATGGGACCAGACAACATTCCAGGCTGCGTATTGCACGAACTACAGAACAAACTGGCACCCCCACCTAAGTACCATGTTCAGTCATAGCCTCACCTCAGGCTGTGTGCCTATTGAATGGCGCACAGCGACGGTTATCCCACTCCACAAAGGGGGTGCCATCACAGACCCCGATAACTACAGCCCCATTAGCCTGACAAGCCTGGTCTGCAAGGCCATGGAATGTATCATCTTGGAACTTTTAAACAAAGACATAGGTTACCTCCAAACCCTGGACCCAGTTTGGGTTTGTAAAAGGTAGATCATGTCTACTAAACCTGACTGACTTCTTTGAAGCAGTCACTAGAGCCATAGATGAGGGCAAGGTAGTGCACACAACCTATCTTGACCTCACCAAGGCTTTTGATACCATCCCCCACTCTGGAATTATAGATAAACTCATGAACCTGGGCATAAATCCCTATGTCACAAGATGGGTGGCCAACTGGCTCACTGACAGAACCCAGACAATAAAAGTAGCTGACTCCAAGTCCAACGTCAGACCACTGATGAGTGGAGTACCAAAGGGTTCGGTCCTCGGTCCGCTCCTGTTCTGCATCTACTTCTCTGAAGTACAGGCCAACACAGAAGGCCTTTGGCTAACAAAGTTTGCAGATGACTGCAAACTGGGAGCCATAATAGAATCACCTAATGATGTAGACATTCTACAAAAGGGCCTCACAGAGACAGATGCTTGGTGTCAAAGTCATGGCCTCAAGCTCAATGTCAAGAAGTGCATTGTCATCCCCTTTGGGAAAAACTTGGTACCCATGAACTACCACATAGGCAGTAGCTCACTAAACACTGAAAGTGTGATAAGAGACCTCGGGACACAGGTGGACAGTAGTTTCTCCTTTGATAACCACATCGCCACAGTAGTTAGGAAATCCTTCTCTGGGGCACACCTCATCACAAAAGAGTTTTCCTCTAGAAAAAAGGAGGTCATTGTTCCTCTCTACTCAACCCTCATCAGACCCATTATAGAGTACAATGCCCCGTTTGGCATGTATCTCACAAGACACCTACAACAATTGGAAAGGCCACAGAAATACCTCACTACGAGGATTATAGGCCTCAAACAGATGCCATACGCAGACCATCTCAAAAAATTCCAGCTCTACTCCATCGCATATCACCTACTGAGAGGCGATCTCTGCCTAACATACAAAGCTATGTCAAACCCAGACCAGTTGGACATGCTACACTTAAAGAAATCCCAATCTCTCCGAACCAAGCCCTCCGGGGACATAAACCATGTCACCACAATAAATAGAACATGCTGGAGAGATAGATTTCTTTCCCAGAGTCTTCCCATACTCTGGAACAAACTACCCATTCATGTCAAGCAAAGCTCCTCATTGGCCCTCTTTAAGAAAAATCTTGACAACTGGATGGGAAATAGAAAATTCACCCAAGGAATCACTTTTGTGACACTGCTTGACAGGGGCACAAGAAAATAATTTTCTTGGGTGGCGAAAGCCAGGGAACCTTTTTGGCTAGGCTTATATAGGCCTCAGGGCCGACAGCCTAGTACCTACCTAGGAACCTATGAACCATCTACCTATCTAGTTACACAATTTAGAGAATGCAGCATCAACAGCAAGAGCCATAGGATAAGTCTGATTTTAAATGTGTGATAATGTACATTTGTAATGATTACCTTATCAGGGTGCTGCAGAAAAGCTAGTGTGCATAACAGGTTTGGGTGAAAATGCATGTGTCTTGACTGACAGAAATAACAGCAATGTGTCGATCACAAGTAATTAGATATTGCTTAGAAATCTCATCTATCGTGTGCATTGTGGTAGTGTGAGTGATACATACCTATTTCACAGTATGTTTTGATGGCAATCACAGCTGTGAAACAGCAGACAGACAACCAAGCACTCCTGAATGTACAATACTGGATGATTGTATGCAAGCAGTACTCATTTGTTGTGTCATTTTCAATTACATTTCCTCATGCTTGGAAAATGTACAGTGTAAATACAAACAGACAAGTCAAAAATATGACAGTGCACTGCATAATACCACTAATGAAGCATTTGTTTAGAAGTCCCACACCATTGTACATTAATTACAGCTGTCAGTGTTGGAATACACAAGTGTTCAGTCAACAGTACTGTGGAATCCACATATCGTTAACACAGCAATCCATTACAGCGTACCAAAGTAATACAAGCCATTCATATTGCTTTCTTTCTTCAAAAACACTCCTTGACACCCATTGCTGACAAGCTAATTTGCATGGCTGATAGCAAAGTATTAGCACATGCGTAATGTATCTTAAGGTTTTGAATTTAGAATGGGAATTAACAGTAGTCTATGATGCTTCATGACAACCTTCATGCAAATAAGGAGTGCAGACATTAGGACCGGTCTGCTTTTGATCAAATTCAGAACACATAAGTCTTTTGTTAATGTTTTATGTGTCACAATTTACACATTTGTCATGATACTTGCAGTACATAACTCATTATATAGATGATACAGATGTATAGTTACACAACCCTCATATGTGGTGACTGAACATTTTTATTTGAGACATGTTTTAATTCTTGAAATACAATGGTATGTGTTAGTATGACATGACTGATTAATATAGTCAATACCTTTATAACAGACATGCATGTGTCATAACAGGTGCACTTCAGAACATGCATGCAAATGAAATCACTTTGCTCGTAGCACCTAATATATGTATATCATCAATATTGTTCACATGTGGCTATTGTACTATGCCTAGAAGCATATAGAGCCTTGATTGTGGCTAATGTCATGCAGTTATTTCTGGGAATATTTCAGCATATTGTGAATGATTATAAAACACACGAGGGATTTGGCATGTAATGCTGGTGGAAACCCCCGTGTATGGAAACACTATGGAGCATGAACATTGGTGGGCAACATACTTAATAAGACTACTTACAATTGCAGCATCCCACACGGTGTGCATTTAACTCTGCAACCTGCACAAGAGATGATATTAACTGTCTCTAAGTATGCTATCAGCCTGTCTTTCCATTGCAGAGCAGGGCTAAGCACAGTAGTGAGAAGGATTTCAGACTAATGCATCTGAAGGAATACAATCACATTTTTCCATAAGCTGGGTATTGCCATTTCCCATAACTTACAGGTGCTACTCTGTGCCGGGCATCACACAAATGCTGAAGAGAAAGACTGATGAGACAGAAGGGGTGGGAAGAGGGAGATATTTGGAGACAGGGATAGAGACATAAGAAGAGATTTGTTTATAGGACAATTCTACACATATTTGTGGTATTATACTGTTAAGATTGTCATCACAATCCTTCTGTCAGGCTAATTTCATATGTGGGCAAAACATATTGAGAGACAAAAGCCAAATGTTTGAGTCAATTTTTAAATACTGGTCTTATAAACTGACAAAATTACTTGAATAATAGGTTTTCTGTTAGCATGCATTTTCTGACTGATATAAAGTCTGAAAATCAAATGTATGGTATTACATAAAGACTTCATCCCTCATTTACATTCCATAAATTCACAAATTTTGCAATGAACACATCAAAAATTAAATAGCAAAAGTGTGGACATCATTTGGAAAACTGTACACATTGGAGGTATGTGGTGAGAGACCACCATAGCTATCCATTTCTTCACAATATAAATGTGAAATTGTAAACAGAATTTGATGAATATACAGCGTCATGAAAGGGTGACAACAACAGAATGATGTTGTATTAACAATTGGACTAAATCCAAGTGTGTCAAGAAGGCGCATATTTGAAGTGGAGAACTATGTATGGGGTGTAATATGTTGTGTGGTAGGTACCTATTTTTCCTTTTTTCCTTGTTTTTGTAGAGAGAGAGGACTGTTGGGGAAGGTAATTAAGAATAAGAGGTCAAGTAGGTAGAGTAAGTTAGGTGGCAAATGCAGACTTACAGGACATACAAGTCCAAATGGGATGGAAATGAACAAAAAGGTTGGGGACATTATGACTGGGTTTAGATAAGGGGCATAGAATGTGCATGAACATCCAGCTTGAGCACAGTTACAATCTAGTCCTCACCCTCAGAACTGTCATCACGGTTCCCTGTCTCAATTCCCTGGCTTAGTGCTGGATGTGTCATCAGTTCTGCAATCTGACAAAGGACTTTTTCAACTCTGTCAATTTGGGCAGAGAGGACCCTCTCCATGGTGTCAGCTCCTGGTGGGTGACAAAATCCCTACGTCCAGTACTCACACCAGAAGGTACCAATCGGGGCAGAGATACCTGACTTTGGTAGAGCAGGTAGAGCAGGAGTTGTGGAGGTAACACTAACAGGTTATGACCCAGATGTGCTGGGTGTCTGTGCTGCTGTGGTGGTGCTTCCACAGCCACCTGTGGAGGTATGGTGGGCCAAACCTCAGTGGTCAGATTAGCTCCTTGTGCTGATGGTTATTTGAGTTGTAGCACCAATGAATCCAAAAAAGAGACAGATAGGACTGGGAAAAATAAAACAGTAATAATAAGATTAACGCCATGTCACATTTTTATTTCATTACATAAACTTTACCGCAAGACACCATCTGATGCTTCTAGTCACTGGAACCCATAACTATCTTCACTTTGCCACATTGAGATTTGATGTGAAGGCATTACAGTGTCATTAAATATATCAGTCACAGAGCTATTATAAATAAAATGGAAATAGTTACTTAACTATGGCATGGATATATGCTTTCCAAGTTAATAAACCAAGTTACAAAACTTTAATTTTAAATATTTAATATTGCAGTAAATGATTTATACATACTATCATGTAATAAAAGGTAATTTCTGTGGCTGGCAATTGAACACACCCACACAGCTAAGCTGATGTACTCTTTGCCTAATTCAATCTTGAAGAGCTATTGGAGCAAGCTTGTATGCATGATATAATGGTTTGATATGCCTACCAAGCTAAAACGGCCAGATTCCCTAAAAAATGTATCTGTATTGCACTCATAACTGGTGCATGCATAACCCATGCCTCTCTGAGGTGAGCTAGTCTCACTCCTGATTCATCTCTTTGTTTAGGGAAATAGTCTCACTAGTTGTATAGAACATAACAAGGACAAATAATTGAAGAATATTGGTTAACAAGTCCATGCTATATCACTGACTAATGGTTCACTTTACTTACACAACTGAAGGCTATTTACAGTCTTAAATTCATCCTCCCATCAGGTCAGGAGGTCACATTTACGCCATCTTCATGTCATTCTACTGGTGACAACATTGCTCCCCAGTGGGTGGAATGCCAATTGCACTATAGAAAGCATTGGCCAAGCTATTCTAAGCCTCAGTCTTGCACTGAGCCCAAATTAATTTTTTTCAGTTTTTGTCTTCAGACATGTACTATGACTGTACACTACCAAGTGGCATACAAATACACAAGTAAAAATAAAACTATTATAGGGCATAGCTAACAATGAAAATAGCACTTATGACATTAACCTGACACATTCATCTTTTTAACATCTGCTTGCAACATCAGAACTTGCATTTGTATTATTCATCATCAGGCTTTCTTGTAATGGCAGTTATTGAGAAACTGGATATAGCAGACAACATTAGCTCATTTTTGATACAGCTAATACAAGTAATAATGACATACTTTTAAAGAAAATGTGTTACTTATCATGATCACTACTTGGGAGATATGGATAACTAATCCAGCATGTATTATACATATTTCTACTTGCCTCATGCTACTGAATTTCTGTTATCACACTTTGTAAACTGTCATATTTTACATAGTGCATATCAATTGCTGTTATTAATAATATGAATAGCTGAGTTTTCAACACCAAAACAGTTGTAACAGCAACTCACATGGACTATAGGTAACATATTTAGTATGCATCACACAGACTTAGGCTGTTCAATTCATATATAAAAATGTGTGTCAATACTTAATTGGAGCCTATTACTAAAAGGTAGCAGTAGTCCAGATTCTAACCCACAGTTAACTCTGCTGCTGCTGCTCCCAGTGCAATGTATTTACAGCTTGTACTAAAGAGAGAGCTAGTTAAAAGGTCGATTTTATTTACTCAGTACTGTCCAGAGTGCTGATGGCAGCACACCGGCACCAGGCTCATTTGCACTACTGATGGCTTTCACTGCTAGTGACTTCTGACAGTCCTGAGTAAAGAATGTCAAGTGGCGCACAAAGGAATAAGCCAAAAAGATTATTTTAAGCCATGCCTTTGTGATCTTTTCTCAACTTTTTTTGTAACATCAAAATACACACATTAAACATCAATGCTTTTATACAAACACCCCAATCTAGATTTGAACATTGGCACCATGACATTAGCATGACACTTTTGATATCATGTTAACTATATGCCACAGACATATAAAGAAGAGAAAGTAGATTACATATACTCAGGGTGTGGCATTGTATAACTTTAAATTAAAAGTCCAAGATAAGCATTTTCTCACAGCTGTCCTTTGTAATTTCCCAATATATGTGCATATGAATGTGATATTTGCAATACTTAATCTAATCATTTCTGTCACAGTAGTAACAAATGTTTTGAATACAATAGTTGCTTTCTTCCTCTTTCTTTTCTGAGCATCATTTTTTTATGCTTTTCTAACATGAAAGAACTATCATTTGAATTTATTCTATGTGTTTGTATATTTAACTGTTATGTATTTCATATGAATTAACAACAACTTTTTACTCAGTGGCACAGATGGGTCATACACACTTAGTAATAAAACTTTTATGAAGTTTATCTCTTAAGTCTGTCAGTGTAATCCCTAACTTTTTGGTAAGTCTATTCTCCCTAATATACCCTCAGTAAGTGTACATCAAAGTGGCAGGAATGTGAAATACTTAATTATTCCTGCAGTAACATTAATCAATCACACTTGCAGGTCCTTAGCAAGCAACACTTCCCAGTGCACATTCTTGTACTGCACAAGCTTGTGCATGGTACTGTGTAGGTCCTCACACTATTTTACCTGCCTAGCACTTCATGCAGATTGTGTGATTCATGGATGATAATGAATCAACACTGATTTTCATATTTACAGTGCTTACATGGGTGAATCTACACTATATAAGCTCATTATGTTAGCAAAGCACTTGTATCGTACTGAGGAGACTGGATCCAGAGACTTTAATAGTGCTGTTTAACTGCTGCAATTCCAGTTGTTTGGGTGCTTTTGTGCAGATTCTGTGAAGGTATGTGATGTTTATTTAAAAAAATATTATTTTTTTTAAATATTAGTGTTGGCTTACTTTTTACATAGCATTGGGTGCTGTCTGCAGTTTATCCTTGGTGCTGTTATAGAATATATAGTATTTCTTCTTTTAAGTAAACTTAGGTATTGTTATCTGTCCTTAAAGAAACATTTTTCTGAGGATGTGAACACGTTATAAAAAATTGTTATATGAATAGAAGAGAAGGCAAGGCTATATTGTAGTCCAAATATGTTAATCCTGTGATATATGCCTGACATCAACCAAAAGTTATCCCAAATGTTAAGCATATTTAACTTCCTACATTTCAATTCATAGATTTTATAAATGTTCCTATATACTTACAGAATTACACATTGATGTCATCCTTAAAGATTAATTAATAATTTTAATTAATAATGATTTTTATTTATTTTTATATATATATATATATATATATATATATATATATATATATACACACACACACACACACACACACACACACATATATATATATATATATATATATATCTACTATATATATATATATATATATATATATATATATATATATATATATATATATAGTGAGAGAGAGAGGGAGAGGGATTGGGGTAAACAGAGAATGAGATACAGATATATAGGAGGTTAGAGAAGGAAAGTGGAGAGAAGAATTTCTATAAGCTCTTTCTTAATATGTAGCTGTAGTATGTCATTTGTATTATAATGCTTATCATCCTTCTTTCATCTCCATTTTATGTCTAGGCACATTTGCAAATGGTAAGATCATTTTCTGTTTTACTGCACTGAAAGTTGATTTATGTCTAAGGTAATTTGTTTTTTATTTGCACCTGCATCTATCATTGCTTAACTTCAGGATTAGGTATCGTAAGTTTGACCACTTTTTTTTTTATATTCTCTCATTGTTGTGTTAATTAGTTGTTATCACAAATGAGCCTGCCACTGGCACTGTGGAATAACTGCTGCCTGATGCCAGAGTATTGGTATCTTCTGATGATGATGTTGGTGATGAAGAGGCACAATGTGGGAGTTAGTCTAACATTGAGGTTTGGCTACCACATCCCCTGCCCATATTTTCGATACAGTCAGTATGCCTACCCATACCATGACATGAAGTCAACTAAGATAGGGGAGGTTGAGGGTGAAATGATTGATCAGAGTAGTATGTTACTCCATTTGCATAGCTGGCAGAGTCTTTTTGTAGACATTGTGAGGGTGAAGTAGCACAAAAGAGTGTTGTTAGATGTCCTCAGAGGAGGCCTGCTGTCCACAATCCCCCAATCTTGGTGTGTCAGCATGTGCCATGCAAAGTATGTGTAGGGCCATCATGGAGGCATGGGCATGTTCCACCAGGGCTTCAGAAGAGATAGTCTGAGTACTGCATGTTGAGCATTCTGATGTGCAAGACTGCCTAAACCATATCAGTGACTCTTTGGACAGGATGAATGACAGACTGCATTATGAAGTGTCTGTAATGGAATGTCAGCTTGGGAAGGGCTAGCATCCATTTTGGCCAGAGAGACGCTACATTATCAGGTGTTAGCCGATGTGGCTATGCCAGATCCTACTCCCATAGCAGCATTATCCATTGCTCTGTCAGTGATTGATGTTTCCACAGTCACCCCTGGTAAGCCACGTGGTCATGGTCATGGACATAGTCATAATGAAAGCTCATCCAGTAGACATCGTTTATGTTCAGGTGGCACTCTGACTTTGATCCAAGGCCATGGAACTAGCAGTGCAACTCCTGGCAGAGGTAGTTCTCATGGTCCCAGGCAGCAGTGGTAAACTGATTACTCTACCATGCATAGCTCACACCTGTTTAAGATACCAGGACATAGTGCTAGCACAGTGCTTTGACTGTGTTCATGCAGATCCACATACATTAAAGAGCAGCACATGCACACACACACACACACACACACACACACACACACACACACACACACACACACACACACACACACACACACATTACAACTGAATGATATAAATGTTCTGCTACTGACCCTGACAGTGGATACTTGCTCACACTCATTTCTTTGTTGTCAGATTTGGACACTTATAACCCCCACCCATCCTCTGCAAATGATGATAACTGTGCCCTGCCCCTTGCCCTTTATGACTTAGAGTTTTCTATGTCTGATGAACACTGTAGATAGCTAATGCTTGTTTACTCATATGCTTACTTTAGAGTACTGTATTGCAGATAATGCATTTTATTGTTCTTTTTACTGCTCATTTGTAAATGATTTGTTATGTATTTCTTGATCCTCATTGTATTTGTATTATATTCCTAGTAATGCAGTCCTGCGACTTAATAATTATTACTTGACCATAAACTTGTGCAAATGATGCTAAAGCTGCCCTGGTCAATGCTGGGGTATTTGCATTGGGTAGCTGTAATGCATGATGTACAAAACTGGGCAGGATCATATATGTATTTGCATGTATCTGTTATGGGTTACTGCTGACATTATTTTTGTGCCGTGTTTCATCTTAGTGATATGCAATAGTTACATATGAGAGAATTCATTTGTATATCTCTTTTTTTACACGTTCAATACTTACCTTAGTTAATACTGCTGCTACAAGACATGTCTTCCAGGGGTTGACTCTGTCTGATGCTCACAGAACACTACCATTACATGGGTAAGTAAAGGTTGAGAATTTTGCAGGCATAACGTTTACCATTTGTAAGTGCTTAGCATATAGGTTTTCACTTAGGTAGTGAATGTGTGTGCTATCCTCTGCCTCTTAGCTAGGGCCATGGCATATTGTGCACACCTGCATCTGCTGGGATCATTCATAACTACTACTTTTTCCTCAGACTACTTGACTCCTCATCTGTATCTCCTTGACCTGCTAGTCCTGCATGTTGTCCTGGAAACTGGGGGTTTTGGAATTGTTGTCCTTTTTGCAGCAGTTTCCTGACAACTACAATGTGCACCATAGCACAGACTTTTGACTATTTTTTGCCGTGGTGATTGGGTCATATTGCAGGGCACTACCTGATGTGTCTAGCCACTGGAAGTCTTGATTTCAGTAAGCCAAATACAAGTTCAGTAATATTCCTAATTTGAGCATGGGCATCACTGCATCCTTGGGGTTGTGTGGGTTCTCATTGCTGCCATGAGTCAAGGTTCCAATACATAACCTGCATCCCCCACCAGATGCCCTTGTGGAAAATCACCCCTAGCAAACCTTACATACAGGTCACAGGAGTGCCATATCTGTGCATCATGAAAATTGCCGGGATTGCTGGCACACACATTATAGATTATCTCTTGGGCTTCACAGACCACCTGACAGTTTACAGAGTAGTAGCCTTTCCTGTTGATGTACATTCTTCCCTGTTCACCATGTGTGCAGTTTATGGAGCCCAGAACTTCATGAAAGTGTGCTATGACATAAAACTGTTGCATGGTTATTGCTCTCTCCTCTGGGGAATGTGGAAATATATATGATCTCTTACATGTCGTAGTATTGCATTCAGAAATTGATGCAATATTCTAGAGGCTGAGGCCTGTGACACCCCAAATATATCCCATGTGGAGCTTTGAAAATGTACCCATAGCTAATATATAGTTTCTACTGGGATGGTTCTCCATAATTTCCCCAGGGCCTTAGGATGGGGGGGGGTCTGAGGTTGCATATTTCTTCTAGGGTATCCCTGCCAACCCTGTATTGCTCTCTGCCTAATATGTGAGACAGCAGTATGTGCAAATAATGCATCTGCCCTCACTAGAATTCAGTCTTTCCAAGCAGGTATATGACTATGAAGTTAGTACACTTAATCAAGGGAGACTGTGTGACAAAGTTACCGATATGACAGAGCAAGGGAACTTGCATTGCTACCAAAAACATGATCCTAAGTTTTATTTTGGGAAGTTGCTTAACAGTCTTTTACAATTGAGCTTTCTACTTTTGGGTTGACAGTGAAGCCTTAGCTGACAAGAATGTACAATGGTGCTGCTAGGGCCTGTTCCCTCTACACCTATCAGGTAATAGGCCTTTTCTAACACATATCTGAAACAATAGTATGTCTCTGTTATCTCCAGCAGTGCTTCTCTGTTTTTGACGTGTCCAGCATGACTGCACACTCTCCCCACAGGTAAGTTGTCAAGCTGCTCCTCATTCTTCCTCTCCTCTAATACAAGCCCGGCAGGTACCTGAGGCCCTGTTCAAACCTAGTTCACCTGGGTGACAGTCAGGGCTTTATTCTTCTACATAAGCAGAGTTGTGCAATGTGAAACTTAACACCAGCAGTGAAAAGGGTACCGCCCTTTTCTCCATGTTCTTCAGCAGATTTTTAATTGCTGGGGCAAAGAGAGATGATCTGTCAAGAGGGCCATTTGTGAAGATGACCTTGCTGTCATCAATAAGCATGTCTGGCACACAGAGTTGTGTTATCATCACCATGACCCTACCTAGTCTTCCTTCCCTTTATGTACCCTCAAAAGGACCATACTTAGTACCTCATTACACCTCTTTCTCCAATGTGTCTACTATGCATTTGCACAATTTTATACAAACAAAAAATGTTCATTGTTGACCTATTGAACTATATCAATGTAAAACTGTTACTTAGCTTCTTTTTAATGCAACTTTAACTTTATGCATGTAACCCAACATATGTGAATCGTTTTGCTATAACTGCTATTACGTCAATATTGTTTAAAATTGTACTTGATTTAAAATGTATTACTGGAGCTTTTCTCCTCGGGTCTCCACTGAAAATGGGCCACAAGCCCAGTTGGACAAACCCGGTTAACAAATGACAATAAATAAATAAATATCTCCTGTTCTATCTGTAATATCCATGGAATTCTGAGAATGTTACATAAGACTAGCAACTGATGACATAGTTGCCATTTCTGACTACAATCTTAACATAAATCTTTCACCCAGTAACTCACCTATTTCAGACTTTTTTTGTCAGTCAGCAGTCTCTGGAGTTTTGGCATGCAAGAAAGGTAGTTTACCACCCTTAAGAAAATATGGAGAATGCATACCAACAGATGGACAGCAGTACTCAACAATGTAGGAGTTTATTTATTTTTAAGGGCGGCTACAACAGCAAGGAATTTGCCTTGGGGGTGTTGATTCTGCAGGTCCAGTCTTTGGGTGGTTGCTGTATCTTAAACAGTCTACTTGGAACAGGTACCATAACATCATGTTTTTCTCTTACAGATTTATAAACAAGTTATACCATTTTATCAATAAAAGGTACCACCCAAGAAAATCTAGTGTACCAGAAGGCCTCTAGCAGGAGACCTGTGAGTCAGTGAGACATCCCTTTCTTTGCCTCATTTTCATAAGAAACTTCCACAAATCTGGGGTTGCCTGGAAGGGATGAGTGAAATTCCATGTCCTCTTTATCCACAGCACTTGAGGTGGTTGACTCCTGTGACAGAGTTGAAGTACCTCTCATATATTTCCTGCCAGAGTTCAGATAAGGCACGACTGCCTTAGTTTCAGGGAATCAATTTGCATCTACCTAATATTACATCTCTAAGAAGTTCTTCTCTTGGAGTATTATAACTCTACAAAATGAAATTCACTTGAAATTTGGTAAAACTCATAGAAAATTGGATTCAAACAAACAAAGACAAAAAATATATATATATATATATATATATATATATATATATATATATATATAAATTTCTTTACATAATTAGGCTATATACCCAGCTGAGTTACTCCTCTTGGTTATAGTAGGGACTGTCTAGCCCCGTTCCGTTCGCCTTCACTACGCTCAGGCTCACTTTGCTCCCCTCCCTGCCCCCATATCCCACCCGCCCCCACTACCTCTACATTTATAACCATAAAACCACACCCACCAGGTTTAGCTCCAATCATATTTGCCTTCTACTTAATCACTCTCTTTATTACAGGTGACCCCTCTTATCCTATGACTATCCATCCCTGACTCATTTGTCACACTCTCATAGCCTAGTCTTCCATTTTCTATCCACCCTCGACTCATCATTCAGTCCCTCAGAGTTTTAGTTTTCTATTCTCACTTTATTACCTGCAAGTGCATCCTTGTGAACCGTCTCCTACAATTCTCTAGAGATGTGGTATTGTATACTAGCACCATTCCTAATAACCTCCTATCTTACAACTCTATATGAAACCCAAACTCTTTTAGGGATCACAGTTCCCAGGGCTGAGTCCAACACCCCTGAACTTACTCTTCTAAACTTTTATCATATTCAGGGTACTTGGACTGATACAACTTATTGCTCTATACTTCCATACCCCTACACCTCAAATAATATTAACCTTAAACAAAAGCATTCCTACAAAATAGTGAATAAATTCCTGAAACTCATCCCCAAATTAAGACTAAACTTACTAAGACATGGGGACATACACCCTAACCCTGGTCCTGCCAATATTCTCCAACACTCATCCCTTTTCAAGGACCATTTAGCTAATCCCATCATGGCACATCCTACAAATTCCCTTTTCACCTGCCATCTGAACATTAGAAGTATTAACAATAAGGTACATGAACTTCATGAAGTCATGACTGACCTCTCCCCAGATATCTTGTGCCTAACTGAAACTTGGTTAAAACCAACCACTATGGACAATGAAATACTTATCCCTGGGTATAACATACATAGGAGAGACCGAATCTCTAGAAAAGGAGGTGGGGTAGCCATTCTCTATAAATCTGATCTAATTGTCTCTATCGATGTCACTCAACCACCTCAGATTAACAATGCAGAGATCCTTATTTCCAGGCTACAAATCAACATAACTAAATTTATCTATATAATCTGTGTGTATATTCCCCCAGGTAAGAATATAGATACTCTTGAAGCTACCCTGCACTGGCTATCGAGTCACTTCCCTCAAGAAACCATAGTTCTTGAAGACTTTAATATAGACTGGACTTCCTGCTCCTCTCAAGTCCCTTCCACTCATATAAACCTATACTCCTTCACTCAAATCATTAGCACTCCTACCAGGATAGACAAATCTAACCAAAAAGAGAGTATACTGGATTGGATGCTTATTAATAGTGATCCCAACCAATATACTGCTGGCTCCCTCCCAGATAGCCTTAGTGATCACCATCTCACCTACATAATTAAGCACAAAATTAATATCCCAAAGAACTCCACACTAAGATCTGTCAGAAATAAAAAAAAATTCGACCCCACCAAATTTCAACTAGAATTAAATTCCTGTAACTGGACAATACTCAAATATTTACCATTAGATGAAGCAGTACAGTATTTCAACACAAAATTCCTGGAGATTCTTAACTATCATGCCCCCATTCACTCAAAAATAACTAAGACAGGAGATGTCCCTTGGCTCTCTAAAGAAACCAGGCAGAAAATGCATCTCAGAAATAAGGCATGGTCTGTTTGGCGAACCACTAAAATTCCTCTTGATCATACTACCTATAGACAACTTAGGAATGACACCAAAAGACTAATTATACTTGATAAAAGGCATTACTATTGGAAACTACAAACTGAACATCAAAACTGTCCACAAAAATTCTGGGCCGGGTTAAATAATCTTCTTCACCCTGGTCGCTCTACCACCCCTGTCCCTGCCACACTCATAGATAAACCATCGAACTTTGTCTCTAATAGCTTTAATTGCTTCTTCACGGAGACAATTCAAACCCTCTCCAATCAACTGCCACGTAACTCTCATATCCTTGATACTCCCACCAATAAAAATACTCCCCCATTTACCTTTCAGCCTGTAGCAACATCACTCATTTGTAAATTAATCAAAAAACTTAAACCTACCACACTGTCAGCCGATCAACTTACAGCTGAATACTTACAAAAAGCAGCTGAAGCGATCACCTTTCCTGTGTCAATACTCATTAATCGCACCCTTACAGAGGCCAAAATCCCTGACATCTAGAAGGTATCCTATGTAATTTCTCTCCATAAAGGAAGCACATCCACAGACCTCTCTAACTACAGGCCCATATCTATACTCTCCCCCCTATCTAAAATAATGGAAAAATGTGTGCAGAAACAGGTTATGGAACACCTACTTGCCAATCACCTACTGGCTGATACTCAGCATGGTTTCAGACCTCTCCATAGTACCACCTCTGCCCTTCTTGCCTTCTCCAATACCATCAACACCCACCGCAATAACAATATTATCTCCTCAGCAGTATTCTTGGATCTGTCCAAAGCCTTTGATATGGTGGACCATAAGCTACTAATTGATACACTACACTCATTTGGTCTGGATACTACTTCTATTCAATGGTTTACTTCCTATCTAAATGGTAGAAAACAAGCAGTACAATGGCAGACTAAATTATCTAACTTACTTCCCAATACTCTGGGAGTCCCTCAAGGATCCATTTTAGGACCACTACTATTCTCGATTTTCATTAATGACTTACACACAGTTGTATCAAATGCTAGTTGCATTCAATACGCAGATGATTCTATGCTGATTTGCTCCGGTACAACCCCTACAGAGTTACAACTATGACCCAAACCACTTTCAGTAAAATAGAAAACTGGCTCTCTAGTTGTCGCTTGATACTTAATCCAAAAAAAACAAAAATGTTGCTGTTTTCACCGACACAAAGGTCAAGCCCCTTTAAATTTATGATCCAAGCAAAGGACGGGACTATTATCTCTCCAGATCCCTCGACAAAATTATTAGGGGTAACTATAGACAATAACCTAAAATTCGACACTCATGTAAACTTAATGATTAAATCCATCAATAAGAAACTAGGCTCACTATATAGAATAAATAGATTCTTGACCCCCCAAGCTAAATCTGCCATTGCCCAAACCCATCTTCTCTCCACACTCTTGTACTCATCCCCCTTATTACAGAATATTAATAAAACAGTCATGAACAAACTCACTATCTGCTATAATCATATCGCTAGGTTTGTTACTGGTTTACCATATAGAACCCATCACTGCACCAATTTAACCCAGCTTAATTGGCTTGAGTTACCAAAACATATTTCGTATAACCTTCTAGTCCTTGCCCACAAAATAATTTATAACCCTGACTACCCTCCCTCACTCAAAAAACTTATCTCCCTTTGCAATAACCCTCGAACACTGAGGTCATCCTGCCGCCTCCTCATCCAAACTTGTAAAACTAATAACACGGCCGGAGATTCTCTTCTTACCAACTCAGTAGGGAGAATCTGGAACAAACTTCCTCCTGATATTACCTCACTCCCCTCCTTAAGTCTATTTAAGACCAAACTAAAACTCTATCTATGGTCAACACGTACCTGCTACTGTCTTAATCCTGGCTAGCTATCTCTCTGAACTTACATTGTTCCCAGACTCAGGGTCTCAAGTATATTTACTGAATCATTGTTTGAATATATTGTAATTACTAACCTTACCTTGATTTGATTTTATAAAACTAAACCTCTACCTGTATTAGTTAATTTATATTTGTTTTTTTGTGACTTGTTTGTATTGTCTTGTCTGGAGCTTTTCTCCCCGGGCCTCCGCTGAAAATGGACATGTATCCAGTCGGATCCTCCCGGTTAACAAATGTAAAATAAAATAAAAAATAAAATAGATATGATGAACCCAAGGAACTTGAAGTGTTCATAGGTAGGTACTAGGCTATTGGCCCTGGAGCCTATCTAAGCCTAGCCAAAAAGGTTCCCTGGCTTTTTCCACCCAAGAAAGTTATTTTCCTGTGCCCCTGTCAAGCAGTGCCGCAGAAGTGATCCCTGGGGTGAATTTTCTATTTTTCATCCAGTTGTCAAGATTTTTCTTAAAGAGGGCCAATGAGGAGTTTTGCTTGACATGAATGGGTAGTTTGTTCCAGAGCGTGGGACAGGAATCTATCCCTCCAGCATGTTCTGTTTATTGTGGTGACAAGGTTTAGGTCCCTGGAGCATGTAGTTCAGAGAGATTGGGATTTCTTTAAGTGTAGCATGTCCAACAACTCTGGGTTTGACATAGCTTTGTATGTTAGGCAGAGATTGCCTCTGAGTAGGCGATATGTGATGGAGTAGAGCTGAAGTTTTTTGAGATGGTCTGTGTATGGCATTTGTTTGAGGCTGGTAATCCTCTTAGTGAGGTATTTCTGTGGCCTTTCCAATTGTTGTAGGTGTCTTGTGAGATACATGTCAAACAGGGCATTGTACTCTATAATGGGTCTGATGAGGGATGAGTAGAGAGGAACAATGACTTCCTTTTTTTCTAAAGGAGAACCCTTTTGTGATGAGGTGTGCCATGTAGAAGGATTTTCTGACTACTGTGGCGATGTGGTTATCAAAGGAGAGACTACTGTCCACCTGTGTCCCGAGGTCTCTTATCACACTTTCACTGTTTAGTGAGCTATCGACTATGTGATAGTTCATGGGTACTGAGTTTTTCCCAAAGGGGATGACAATGCACTTCTTGGCATTGAGCTTGAGGCCATTACTTTTACACCAAGCCTCTGTCTCTTTGAGGTCCTTTTGTAGAATGTCTACATCATTAGATGATTCTATTATGGCTCCCAGTTTGCAGTCACTTGCAAACATTGTTAGCCAAAGACCTTCTGTGTTGGCCTGCATTTCAGAGAAGTAGATGCCCAACAGGAGAGGACTCGTCACTGGTCTGAAGTTAGACTTGGAGTCGGCTACTTTTACTGTGTGGGTTCTGTCAGTGAGCCAGTTGGCCACACATCTTGTGACATAGCGATTTATGCCCAGTTTAGTGAGTTTATCTATAATGCCAGAGTGGGGGATGGTATCGAAAGGCTTGTCAAGTCAAGATAGGCTGTGTGCACTACCTTGCCCTCATCTACATCTCTAGTGACTGCTTCAAAGAAGTCAGTCAGGTTTAGTATACATGATCTACCTTTTACAAACCCAAACTGAGTGGGGTGCAGGGTTTGGAGGTTACCTATGTCTTTGTTTATAAGCTCCAAGATGATATGTTCCATGGCCTTGCAGCCCAGGCTCATCTGACTAATGAGTTGGTAGTTTCCGGGGTCCGTCGTGGCACCCCCTTTGTGGAGTGGGATAACCGTCACTGTGACCATTTAGTAGGCACATAGCCTGAGGTGAGGCTATGATTGAATATGGTACTTAGGTGGGTTGCCAGTTCGTTCTGTAGTTCGTGCATATGCATCCTGGGATGCTGTCTGGTCCCATGGATGCTATGTTCTTGGCTTTGGAGAGTGTGGCCTTTACTTGTTCATCCATGATTACAGGGGCTTTGCATTCTTCCAGTATTAAGATGGGCCCTTGGGAAGGTGAGAGTCACCTGGGTTTAATCCTATTAAAGACTTCTGGCCTCTGTTTTATTTTGTTGATTAAAAAGGAAGACAGTTAAAGGTCCATACAAAGAGATGTCATCTGTTGAGGCCAATATCAATTCAGCATTACCTTAAATAGAAACTGCAGCTCAGCCTTAAGAAGAGGCTCGAAGGATGGCATGTACAGAACAGCCTGTATTGAGGGTGCTAATATCAGCATTAATACTTCACTCAAAAGTGATCCTGCTTTATGCAGCCAAACCTAGCTGAAGCCAACACTTACATCAAACATATCAATGCCTGAGCCCAACAGCATGAATGACTTACTGACTGACTCCAGGACTGCTATCAACAGCCTCAACCCCAAAAGGCTGAAAAGCCAACCACAATGACTACTGTGTCAGTGCCAGCAAATTTTGTGCCAAGTTTGCTCTAACAAGCTGAATATTAGCTCCAGGCCTGAAGGGACTTCTGAAACCAACAGCATTATTGCTGAGGTCAGAGTTGACACCAAGGGAGTCTTACTCAAGAGCTGTGTTCCCAACATCAGCATAACAGCTGATGCCGACAATCTGTCAAAATTAGCATTACAGCCTTTTTATTGGGCCTGCTGTCTTTGCGACAGGTGTCAGAACTGGGCCTGTTGAGTAGAAACAGGATGTTCAGGAAGGAAACGAAGACAATGAAGAGCTGTATCTGTCTGGTTATATCAGGGAAGAAAGAAGCAAGACATATCCTTTGTTAGCGCTTTTATCACCTTCCCTAGTCAATCTGATTTCTACTCTGTATATCATGGATGTCAATGTGTTTTGTCAGTCTCTCTGTGTATAACATCATTATCTATTGCTTTTATGCCCTCAAGCCAATTATGATATTCGCTTTGTATACATTATATGTATATATTGCAGTTTTGTCAGTCACTCTGTATATAATATCATGTACCTATTGTGTTTACCCCAGACTGAGACTGAAATACATCCATTGGGAACAGAGCTCTAAGCCAGTTAACAAATTCAAAATAAAATCCAAAATAAAATAATTAAATAAATCTGTACAGGTGGAATGTAATAACACCTGACAGACTTTGCTGATTAAGGTCTAGAGCCAAAAGTTCTATATACCTCTGAATCTATTAGGAATGTCACAAGAGACAGCAGAAGAAAAATCTTTTAAAGTCAGTACTAATTTAGTCCTAGGCTTTTAGGCTGAGGACCTCTTGAGAAATCTGTTATTTTGACAGGTCTATCCTTTTTTTGTTTTGTTTTTATCCTTATTATGTATAAGGAAAGTATCTCTAATAATTACCTGCTCAACCTTAAAGGTCAAAGGTGCTCACCCCAAAATAGTGCTCAAAGTCAAAGCTCCATCAAGAGTGTTCACAAAGCCTCATCCTACCCTGAACAACTTTAAATAATCTTTCTGTTTCTAATGCCAGTGAAAGTTTACAAATATCAAAGGCAGCAGAGAATGCTTTTCATCTAAGAAGCGCTAACAAAGAGAATATCTGTCTTAAGCCATAATACCACAGTATAAGGACAAAATGATTGACTTCAACAATTGGCTAAGCTTCTGGTGTCATTCAAAGGGGATCCAGTATCTGTCTGACTAGGAAGACATGATCGACAAACCACGATGTTTTGCCAGAGATGGTCTGCACCTGCCACCCCTGGGATTCAGGTTACTAGCTAAAGCTCTTGCCACCCCTATAGTGCCTTTTTTAGGCAAGGTTCAAAGGATAAAACCACCACCATAACAGATACAAGCATGCAAAATCTGAAGGTAATGCTACTCAATGCTAGAAGTCTAAACCTCAAAATGCACTCTCTCGAGGCACTCCTAAAAATGGAGAACATCGATATCTGTGCAGTAACTGAGACCTGGTTCAAGGCTTCTGACAGCACCCCTGTAATACCAGGCTATAACTCTTCCACACTTTCCGGCCACAAAACTAAGACCAAAACACTAAAGGTGGAGGAGTGTCCATATTCACCAAGGATATTCACACCTCCAGGCTAGTTGCCCAACACAATACATATGAAATTCTCCAGGTGCAACTAAGACTGTAAGACTGAAATCCAAATTGTAGTTTGCTACAGATCCCCCACCATGCCCCAAGATTCTCACTACACCTTTCTAAACATACTGGAAAATATTAAGATACAACCAAACATCCTAATACTGGGTGATTTTAACTACCCTGCCATTAACTGGGAAAACTACTCGGGTACCAACTCCCTTTCCCAATGGTTCTTGGAATTCATAAATTCCAATGCCCTGGATAAACTAATCCATTGTCCCACCAGGGGCTCCAATATCCTAGACCTGATCATTACCAACATGGAAGATCGATGCTCCACACCAGTGGTCACCCTCTTATTGGTCAAGTCTGACCATAAGCAAATCACCCTTGACATCCACATCCCACCCCCCCACCCCCCAGTAAGGAAACCTCCTTAAAAAACTTCTCCATAGCCAACTTCATGCTATTGAGGTCAGAAGTGACAAACTTCACGATACCCATGCAGACGGGATCTGAAAGTTCGACTGCAGAATCCTACACTAAGACACTGTATGAGCACATCCACTCATGCATGAATCGTGCCATCCCAAATAGAACCAAGATGCTCTTCTCCAAAAAAAGGAAGCCAATCTGGTGGTCCCCTGCTATAAACAAACTATACAACAGAAGGAAGAAACTGTTGCAGAAAAGAGGAAAATCACAGTTTGCAAAAAACTTCCTCACCAGCCTCAGTAAGAAGCTGAGATCCCTCATAAAATCCTCAAAAGCTAGTTACGAAAATAAAATTGCCAAAGATTCCAAAGACAACCACAAGGCATTCTATAGTTATGTCAAAAATCTAAATGGTAATGCTCAGATCTTCTCTGAGCTACAACAGAATGGCATTAAATATACTGATCCCAAGGATATTGCCAATATCCTGGCAGATTGATTTAGTGCCAACTTCACCCCCCTCTCACCCCCTAAAGGGCCCATCTCAATACCAAAAGAATGCCAAATTCCAGTAATCACGGCCACACAGGTAGAAACCAAACTCTCCAAAGGTAAGAATACAGCATCCATGGGACCAGATGACATCCCAGGCTGTGTACTACATGAACTACAAAATGAACTGGCACCTCACCTAAGTATCATGTTTAATCATAGCCTCGCCTCAGGCTTCCTGCCCACTGAGTGGTGCACAGCTACAGTTATCCCATTCCACAAGGGGGGATCCACCTTGGATCCTGGGAACTATTGTCCCATCAGTCTGACAAGCCTGATCTGCAAGGGCATGGAACGCATTATCATGGAACTTATAAACAAAGACATTGGCAACCTTCAAACACTGGACCCCAGCCAGTTTGGGTTTGTGAAGGGCTGATCTTGTCTCCTGAATCTGATTCACTTCTTCAAATCAGTCTCCAGAGCTGTGGACGAGGGTAAGGCGGTCCACACAGCCTCTCTGGACCTCACCAAGGCCTTCGATACCATCCCCCACTAAGCTGGGCATATATCCCTATGTCACTCAATGGGTTGCCAACTGGCTTACTGGCAGAACCCAGACTTTAAAAGTAGCCAACTCCAAATCCAGCTCCAGATAACTGACAAGTGAAGTACGTCAGGGTTCAGTCCTGGGACCACTCTTGTTTGGCATCTACTTCTCTGAAGTACAGACTAACACTATAGGTCTCTGGCTAACAAAGTTCGCAGATGACTGCAAACTGGGAGCCATTATTGAATCCCCAAATGATGTGGATATTCTACAAAAGGGCCTTACAGAAACAGATGCCTGATGCCAGAGCCATGGGCTCAAGCTTAATGCCAAGAAATGTATAGTTATCCCCTTTTGAAAAAAACATGTACCCATGAATTACCACATAGGTGGCAGTACATTAAACATCGAAAGTGTGATGAGAGACTTAGGGACACAGGTGGACAGCGGTCTCACTTTCGATAAACACATCACCACAACAGTCAGGAAATCCTTCTATGTGGCACACCTCATCACTAAGGGCTTTTCCTCCAGAAAAAGGAGGTCATTGTCCCACTGTACTCATCCCTCATTAGACCCATTATAGAGTATAATGCCCCATTTGGTATGTACCACACAAGACATCTGCAACTGCTGGAAAGGCCACAGAAATACCTCACTAAAAGAATCACAGGCCTAAAGCAGATGCCATATGCTGACCATCTAAAAAAACTCCAGCTATACTCTGTGGCATATTGTCTACTCAGAGGCAATCTCTGCTTAACATACAAGGCCATGTCAAACCCTGAGCAGTTGGACATGCTCCACTTAAAGAAATCCCAATCCCTCAGAGCCACATGCTCCAGGGATCTAAACCTTGTCATCACAGTGAACAAAACATGCTGGAGGGATAGGTTCCTGACCCTGAGACTCCCCATACGCTGGAATAGACTGCCCATACATGCCTCATTGGCCCTCTTCAAAAGGAACCTTGATGACTGGATGGGAGATAGGAAATTCACCCCAGGGATCATGTCAGTCGCCTTGCTAGACAGGGGTCCAGAGAAGTAAATATCCAGGGAATTGTTATGGCTAGGCTTGTATAGGCCCTAGGGCCGATAGCCTAGTACCAACCTATGAACCTATAATTCTGTGCTCATATTTACATATTTTAAATATTTTATTAATAAAATAAACAAAAAAGTAAAGCCTGACAAGTAGTAACAGTAATAACAATCACCTGCAACAACTGGAGAGGCTGCAAAAGTACCTCACAAAGGGGATCCTAAGCCTTAAACCCTTGTCCTATATGGACAGACTCAAAAAACTCCAAATATTCTCATTCTCATATCGCCTACTTAGAGGCGATCTCTGCTTGACTTACAAAGCCATGTCTGACCCAGCTCTGTTAGAAATGCTACATCTAAAGAAATTCCAATCCCTCCACACCACATGCTCCAGAGACCTCAACCTCATTACCACAATCAACAGAACGTACTGGAAGGACAGGTTCATAAAACAGAAACTGCCCATGCTATGGAATGGACCTCCCATACATGTCAAGCAGAGCACCTTGCTGACTCTCTTCAAGAGAAATCTTGGTGAGTGGATGGGAAACAGAAAATTTACCCCGGGGATAACTCCAGTGGCTCTAATCTATAGAGGCACTGGGAATTAAGGTCGGGTGGCACAATGCCCAGGTAATCCTATGGCTAGGCTTGTAAAGGCCCCAGGGCCATTAGCCTAGTACACACCTATGAAACTATGAAAAGCCAGAAAAAGATAATATCAAGGCAGAGTAATCAGAAATGTATAACTATAAGGGCAGATGAAAAAAATATGTTTGTGCCTAGAGAGGGCGGTTGAGACTGTCAACTCTCCAGAAAATATGAGAATGAAGTGGTCTGTCCCGAGTTATTGACTACAATGACTGGAAAATGGAAATGAGTTAGGAATCATCAAAATAAAGAAAAAAATCTGCAAGCTTCTTTTCACAAATAATGCAATTTTTTTAAAAGCAAGCTGGGAACTTTACTCTAATCTTGTAGCTTGTTTTACATGGAAAGCAAACAGATCTGCAGATGTAGTGTTTTAGGCAAATGGTAAGGTGTTAGCAACTTAGGACAATTTCACATGCTGAGCTATCTAATACCTGCCAACTTTAGTCTTACAGTTGGTGAGAAAGGACCTCTTCATATAATTACCTTCTCTTAAGTAGACAACCAATCCAAAAAAGAGCTCATGGTATAATTCTGTTTAAAAAATACAGTGGCTATAAAAAGTGTACATTGCCAGGTTTTTGTGATATAAAAAAATGAGATCACAATAAATCATTTCAAAACTGTTCCCACCTTTAATGTTACCTATAACCTGTACAATTCAAATCTGTTAGGTGAAAAATAGAAAAAAAAAAAAAAAAACATACAATAAGTTGGTTGCATAAGTGTGCACACCCTTAAAGCAATTCTTTGTTGAAGCACTTTTTGATTTAATTACAACATTCAGTCTTATTGGGTAGTAGTCTATTAACATTGCACATCTTGACTTGACAATATTTGCCCAATCTTCCTTGCAAAAGCGCTCCAAATCTGTCAGATCATGAGGACATCTCTTGTGCACAGCCCTATTCAGGTCACGCCACAGCTTTTCTATTGGATTTAGGTCTGGGCTCTGGCTGGGCCATTCTAAAACTTTAATTTTCTTCTGGTGAGGCCATTCTTTTGTTGATTTGGATGTATGTTTGGGGTCACTGTCATGTTGAAAGGTGAAATTCCTCTTCATCTTCAGCTTTCTAGCAGACACCTGAAAGTTTTGGGCCAAAAGTGACTGGCATTTGAAACTGTTCATAATTCCCTCTGCCTTGACTAAAGCCCCAGTTCCAGCTGAAGAAAAGCAACCCCGAAGCATGATACTGCAACCACCATGCTTCACCATGAAGATAGTGTGCTTTTGGTGATGCAAAGTGTTGCTTTTGCGCAAAAGTACCTTTTGGAATTTTGGTCAAAAAGTTCAACCTTGGTCTCATCAGACCATAACACATTTTCCCACATGCTTTAGGGAGACTTGCAAATTTTAGCCAGACATAGATGTTTTTCTGTGTAAGAAAAGGCTTCTGTCTTGCAACCCTACCCCCACAGTCCAGACATATGGAGAATGAGAGAGTGTTGTCACATATAGTACACAACCAGTACTTACCAAAAATTCCTGCAGCTCATTCAGTGCTGCTGTAGGTCTCTTGGCAGTCATCCTGACCAGTTTTTGTCTTGTCTTTTCATCAATTTTGGAGGGATGTTCAGTTCTTTGCAATGTCACCGCTGTCCCATATTTTCTCCACTTTTTGATGACTGTCTTCACTGTGTTCCATGGTATATCCAATGTAGAATTTTTTTATACCCTTCTCCTGACTGATACCGTTCAACAGTGAGATCCCTTTGGTGCTTTGTAAGCTCTCTGCGAACCATGGGTTTTACTGTAGCAGGCAACTGAATAAATGTCAGGAAAATCCTACTAGGACAGCTGAACTTTATTTAGGGTTAATGAGAGTCTCTTTCATTAATGGCAGGTGTGTACCCAAGAAGATTGAATGCTGTAATTAAATCAAAAGGTGCTTCAACAAAGTATTAGTTTAAGGGTGTGCACACTTATACAAGCAGTGTATTGTACATTTTTTATTTTTTATATTTTCCCATTAACAGATTTGTTTGTTTTTCAATTGAATTGTACAGGTTATAAGCCACATTAAAGGTGGGAAAAGATTTGAAATGATTTATTAAGGCCTCATATTTTATATCACAAAAATCTGGCATTTTAACAGGGGTGTGTACACTTTTTATATCCTCTGTATATTCACACGTGTTTTTGAGGTCAACACTTTTTTGTTATAGAGACACATCCATATTAAATAAATACTTATCAATATGCTAAAGATAATGCATCCCATGTTTTACAGATAATGAAATGAATTACATAGGTTTGTCTGATCGTCTATATACCACCACAAAACATTTAAGGGCATCAATGCCATTTCTCATAATATTCCTTTCTCTCCAAAGCTTTATTGGAGTCGGCATATAAATATAACTATATATATATATATATATATATATATATATATATATATATATATATATTATGTATCTAGTTAAGGGGTGCAGGAAGAGCTCCCTACAAAAAAAATGTAAAGTAGAAGAGTGATTTTTGAGATTTGTTCTGCTCTGAGACTTTTGTCTGTTTTTTTTTTGGCTCGTCGGCACTGGGCATTTTGAGTGTCAACCTTTCAGTAGGGAGCCATAATTATATTTATGTCTCTACTTAAATTTACTAATCTGATGTGTCTAGTTAACAAATTGTTTATTAGGACATATAGTTCCATAACTTAAAACATGATTTCTACAGTCGTTCACAACCAGAAAATGAAACCTCAGGGTATATGCATCAAGTATTCAAAATATAAAGTGTACAACAAACATATCTTACTGACATTCACATAGATAAAGAGGAAAGTTATTCAGATGGGCAAATCTCACCAGAACACTTTGCAACATGAAGTAAACATTTTAATTCTCTTTACACTTGTTTAAAACAAATATATTTAAGTATTTCTGATGTACTGATGAGAAACAGTAACATTTCTTGTAATAATTAACTTTCCGCTTGCACACAGTTTTGTTATTCATGAACTTCACATTTTTGTCTAATTATTGGTCTCATTCAGTCATTCTCAAAAGTCTGATCAAAGTAATTGTAAATCTTTTCTGCTTTTTTGTCTATTTAAAGAACTATAATAGTTTTATCAAAGAACTACCACAGCCTGGTGAAGGAAATTTCAGGGAGAGCTATTACTGTGAAAATTAATCACTGAAAGCAAATGTCTTTGAACCACAAAGTATGTTTCTTGCTTTTTGCATGAGTCAACCCCACTGCACCTTCCCATATGAGGAAATGCCACCATATTACCCAAATGTACACACAGACACACACACATACATATATATATATATATACATTTATACACAAAAATATATACATAAATATATATACATAAAATATATATATATATATATATATATATATATATATATATATATATATATATATATAGAATCACTACATAATCTCGAAATGTTGGAATACTGAATTCCAAAATCTCAAAACTATATAGTTGAAACCCCTAAATACCGAAAGACCAGAAGTGCAAAATTCAAAATCCCGATGTTCGGAGATAGCGAAGTAGCGCTTCTGGTGTGGCAGTTTGTTGATGGATAGGTGGAAGTTCAGGTAAGTATCTTTGTGTAAGTGCGTTGGTTAGGGGCTTTAGTGTGTGCCAGTGTGTTGTGACTGTAATGTGTGTGAGGGACTGTAAAATGTGTGGGTGTGAGTTTCCCTTGTGCGTCTGCAATCTTGGAGATAGTATATTCAAGTAGGTGGGGTATTGGGGGTACATCCAATTCGAAAATGGAATCAGGCTCACTGTTTTGCACTAATTAGACATTTTACTCTGGTAAAAAACACCAGTACTAATTTCATCAGTAACATAACTGCCCATTACATTCAGTGGGTCTCTGTGGCATTGCTGCAGCTAAGTCTGTATGTTAGGACAGGTACTGCTTACATTATTAGGTGTGTAGTACAGGTAGAGTTATATTGAGGCATGCAAGTTTAAGTTTGGGAAGCTTATGACTAGGAGCATGCATGATAGTGTGTTTTGTGAGTCATCCCCATTGTACACTGAAGTATGTTTTTAGAAACCTCAGACTACACTTTCATAGTGAACCACAACAGTATGCAACCATTGAATATGTGCCCATAATAATGTATGCATGACACAGATTTCCCTGTTGCGCATGCACTACAAGCAGTGTTATGTCTGACATAGAGGTGGGACTGTGGGGGCTTCCTGATTCAGGGAATCTTGATGGGTGTATGACAGTCTCTGCAGTCATCAGATTACATAGCAGGAATAGGAAATAAAAAATGTTATTTAATTTCAATACCTGTTACTGATGTAGGTGTACTCCACAGGCTTGTGGTATTAGCACTGTGTCAGGTAATTAATGGAGTACTTTCCTCCCACTGTGGTGTCAGATTAGGAATGCAGCTGGGGTTTCTGGCTGTGGTAGCATTGCATTTGGGGGAAGCTATCTAGAATGCTGTCTAGATTAGTCTGAAATCTGGTCCATATTGTTTCTTTTGAACACTAGATGAGTGGGCCCACAAATTTTTATAAATTAATTAAAAAGTATTCACCAAAGAGCATTTTAGAACTGTGGTATGTGGGGATGTAGTGATGTAGATATCCCCTAGAGATAAGGAGAATAATCTCAGCGCATTGAATAATCATTACGGTGCTTTGAGCATGCGTACTTTATTCCGAAACATGAACTTTATTGTTAAAGCTACATATTGCATGGCAGTTTGCAACGGGTATTTTACAAAAACTATTTTAGACAGTCTCTGCTTTAATGTGATACATTATTTTCAAAGTTGTTCATATAATGTGCTAATACATTTTAACATGGCATATCAGAAAGCAGATGACTTTTCCACATGTATAGTACGTTGTCTAGGCAGTATACTCAAGTATGCATAAATTAAAAATGCTTTGCATTGCTCGTTTATACATTTGCTCTAATATATATATGTGTGTGTGTGTGTGTGTGTGTGTGTGTGTGTGTGTGTGTGTGTGTGTGTGTGTGTGTGTGTGTGTATATATATATATATATATATATATATATATATATATATATATGTATATATATATATATATATATATATATATATATATATATAGGTATAGATATATATTATGGGGAGCCAAAATAATCTAATAAATAAGGCCTGGAATAATTTGATGTACATAACGTATGGTTCAAAGCACTAAACTAAAGAAGGAATGTGGTAACCACATTGAGAACTAGCCTCTGAAATCACAAAACTTGAAGAAAATTCCTTATTGTACTCCCACCAGCACTGCAATATCCTTTATTCAGCTGGACACAATAACACCTAAGGAAATAGTTAAATAACAGTTGCTTGGGGGGGATGTTTTCTCCTCTCCACCCTTCATGTAGGATGAGACAGCATAATCACAGACAAAGGAAACCGTTTAAACAGTTTCCCTTTATCCCTGATCACAAGATCTCATTAATTGCAGTACCATCAGTGAATGCAACTCTTGCATATATGTAACTAGTGAGCAGGGCCTTATCATGTAGTCCATAAATAAAATGTACTGCCCCCCCCCCCATCATACACTGTTTTAAAAATCCATATTGTTAGTTGTGTAAGTCAGCCTTAAATCATCACTTTGCTTAGCATGAAGATCAGATTTCATGATGCTGCAATGACAAAAGAATAACCAAATGCACTCCACAAGCACACCTAGCACAATGACATTCAGAGTACCAGTTACTGTTGCTGATATTATTAAAATGTACTGAATTTCAGAATATTGACACTGGTAAGAAGTAACCCTGACAGTGGCAGCAAATAGACTATGGGGATGCATTGTGTAAGCATCACCACATAATGAAGCATGTGTGCACTTGTATAAACATCAGTGCATAGAGAGAGCCATGTGTGCACTTGTGTAGGCATCAGTGCATAGAAAGAGCCATGTGTGCAGTTATGTATCAGCATATAGAATGAGCCATGTGTGCAATTGTGTAAGCATCAGCACATAGAATGAACCATGTGTGCACTTGTGTAAGTATCAGCACATAGAATGAACCATGTGTGCACTTGTGTAAGTATCAGCACATAGAATGAGCCATGTGTGTACTTGTGGAAGCAACATCACATAGAATGAGCCGTATGTGCACTCGTGTAAAGATCAGCACATATAATGAGCCATGTGTGCACTTGTGTAAGCATCAGCACATAGAATGAGCCATGTGTGTACTTGTGTAAGCATCAGAACATAGAAAGAGCCATGTGTGCACACCTCCCTATTGTAATTCCATGATTTGTAATTGTAAGTTACAAAATTATGAAACAAAATACAAAAATACAGGAGAATAGTAAATGTTGAAAATCGCTGTTTGCCTTTAAAGTTGCTTTTGTGTGTGTGTGGGGGGGGTCAATGCCTGCTGCACTATCCATTGTGAGAGGCTGCACCCCAAACACTCTAGCTACTAATTCTGAGATCAGTATAGCTTGCAGGAAAAAGGGAATAGTCCTAGACACAACAATCTCAGACACAGTATATGTAAGTCTGCATTTTTGCTTATTCAGTCTCGCAACTAGCACCATTCTGTCTTGTAATTAAGAATGGCTACTGTGCATATGCACAGCATGTACCAAAGGGTTTCACTGTAAAGATTCAAGTAATGTCCAGTCAAAATTACAAACTGGATGAATACAGTTTGTTATAACTACATCCAGATAAAAAAAAGAAACAAAAAACCATAAAAGCCCTTAATTATTTACTCCAACTCCACTGTCACAGAAACATGCAGAAGAAAAGGGAAAAGTTAGAAAAACATCACTGAATCATTGTCAGTGCTGCAACACCAGCAGCATCAGTGGTGATTTCACATGACAAGCACCATGCAACAAGCTGCAACTTGTCCAGTGGTGACTGACAAGTTGCAACATGACCCACTGACTACTCGATCAGTAAGTACTACAACAACTTAATACAATGGCATTTCCTCTAAGCTCTTTCAGTATATGGTAATTATACAAAATAAGCTATTTGGGTACAGCTTTTATAGACAGCTCTATTGTATAACTGCAATAACCATGCCAGGCTTGTTAGTCACGGTGATTTACCCACTAAAAATGCTTACCCATGACAGCTTCAGCCTTACAGATATCCCCCTCTGGTCATATGCGAAGGGACATCACCAACAGGTACAGTGATAATTCATGCTATAGCACACCAGACAGAATGCATGAGAATTGCAAAGAACAGACACTTGGATACCATATTTAAAATGCTTGTCAGCAGGAATCGATTACACTTCAAATGCTGTATAAAGTGCTTTGTGAACAGCTTCAAACCTCTGTCAGAAATTATTACTGTAGCTGAATAGTGCAAACTGAAGAACTGAAAAGTTCATACAACACTATGGTCTACTATTAAAGGCACTGGCAATTTACATAGTCCATGGACTAATCACTGACTGCTGATATTCCAAAAATACTCTCCAAAAATGTAATAACAGCGTCATTTATAAATATTAAGAAATATATTTTTATATCACATAATACATTTCCAGTGGCTCAACAGATAATACACTTGCCTTTGATGCTGTAAGATCAGAAAACTGTTGGTTCAACTCGCACAACAGGTACATTGATTCATTATTCCAGGTCTGACAATCCAGCTGAGCATAAGAGGAGGACTGTACTCCCATGTGTCATCCTCCAGATGAGGCATTAAACTGAGACCCATTTTGGCCACATGGTGTTAGCTTAGCTAAATATAAAAGATTCCCATGATAATTACTGAAAATAGTAGAAAATTTCCCCTGCTGCTCTGGCCAAATTTAACTAAATCAGTCTCAATACCACCTCAGGTCTCCTCTAAAACGATGCTGCTGGCCTAGTGGGTTTAATCTGGTCATCAAAGTATAAATACATAAACATAAATTAAACCATAGATTCACAAACACAGGTATGCCCTTGCAAAACTCCAGTACGTACAGTACATTTCATGTGCTGTCTTGTCTTTACTGTGACCCATAAACATGAAACCCAGTAAAAACAACAATGACAAGCAGTGCACAAAACAATGCAGATATCTTTAAATTACACCCATGTGCACATAATGTGTACTAGTGTATGATGCACACCGTGCCACACACTGAATTGCTGTGTACAATAACAGCACAGCACAGAGAAGCTATGGTGTAAGGCACAATGTGTCACATATACCTTCCTCAGCATCTGGTCCCCTAGTGCACTGGGCTCTGCCACCCCAGCTCACAGTCATTATTAAATAATTGTATTTATAAACCATTAACATCAGAGATAGGGGCATTACCATATTATGGTGATCTAGTGTTATAATATTTCCCATTGGTTACATCTTGGCTACATCACTGTGTGAGGGTGAGGAACTTGTAGCAGGTTTGCCAGTACTGCAAGCAATTTGGGGACTATTAAAAATGTTCCTATAATGAAAATCAAATTATTTTATCATTTGTTTTTCCCATATGTGCTCATGTTACTAATCATGTCTGCAAGCAGAGCAATAAACCAGCACAGAAGAAGGATTGCTGAACTCAGATGCAGTGCACAAGCTGTTGGTATGTAGTTCTCATCCTGTAACTTGTGCTGCTGGGACCATCCCATTTGCAAAAGTCATAGTGTTTCTGAATCACTTACAGTTCTGGGCATAGGGTCAGTTTACAATGCAGCAGTCTTAAAGAATCACACTGGCTTTAGTACTCCATGAGACATGATGTTTATGAACCTCCTCAAACCATATAAAAAAAAAAAAGGGGAGATATATATTGACTCTCATCTCATTTATTAAAAGACAAAAAATTATTATTATTTATATAACAGACTGCAGAATGCGTATATACTTACTACACTTTCACTAAGACTCCATGAGTTATGACTCATGAGGGAACCAACTTGCTGAGCACAACTGGTCAGGAAAACAGCCTGATAACCTTCTTTACAAAGTTTACCCTTTCAGCCTACCCCGATGAGACAAGAGCAATTAGAAGCTGGAGATTTTACTCTCAATGCAACTAGAAAATCTACATTGAATGCAGCATAAGATGTTTTACAAAATGTTATAAAGTAGAAGGTTGTAAAGAGTGTAACACTGATTTTGACATATAGGTCTTCCAGTTTTCTATTTTTGCTCAGGCCATCTGAACACTGAGTTTACCCCAGATGCTCTGCTGGTCAAATCATTCCCTTGCATTGATAGCCTTATAGCATGTTCATCCCCCTAGAGGTGGTAGTTGAATGAACCAGGAAATGTGTCATCATCCATATGGGGACCAGGATTTGCTGTTTGGCCTTTTAACACTCAGTTTTGTTCTCCTTAACTGACACTCCTCAAATTTAGCTTGTGAAGTAAATGAAGGCCCATTCTCCAAATTGGTGCTCCTCACCTAAGGTGCAAGGCAAGTCACTATCTTTAACCCACAACTTTAAATTGGGGAGCAAATAATAAATTAATAATTTAATAAAAAGAGATCAGCTTTCTGCTGCGGCCTTCCTCATCTAAGGAGCAAGCCAAGTTCATAAGCTTTCTGTTTTTAAAAACTGCAGAAACCCACTTGTTACAAGTGGCTTGCTACAACTTATACCACACACAAAGCACTGGCTTTGCTACTAACTGATCGGCATCTGCTGATTGAGACCTCTAACACCTTTCATCTGAGGCAGCTGCCTTCTTTTCCTCACCCTAATTATTTCTATGCTTCCCTGGAGGGCATGTAATCAGGACATCCTGGGATGTTGACTTACTTCGGCAAGTGGTATAAGCCTGTAGTTGACCCTACCTGTTGGAATGGCTACATCATGCGCATTTCTCTGGTCTCCAAGTCCCTTCCCCTAATGGGAGGTGAGTAAGGTTCAGCCACTCCCTTCTCTCATTTCTCAGCTAGTGCAGCAGGTATCTAAACTATTAATCAAGTCTGGATCACTTCAGTTGCAATCAAGGCTCCATTCCTTTATGCCAACAGACCAGGCCTCAGTTTTCGATTTCAGTGTTAAAGTAAGCATATATCTAACCCGAATCTGTAGAAAATACGTATAGTGTACCATCTGTACAAAAGTGAAACAATAAGAAAAAAAGAGAGATCAGCTATATAATAAGTGAAAACAAACTTCAGACTGAACATTGGAAGATTGTCCCTACATTTGAACTGCATGTTTCTCAGTGTCATATCTACTAAAATGGATATTTTGTTTTTTCAAAATCCTCCAAAGAGACATCATTTTAGTCAGTAAATAAGAGCACTTCACACTGACATTTTACATTTTCTTCTGTTGCCTTCATTTAAATTGCAGTGACTTAAATTATATCTTTATAAAAGAGCATCAGCAAAACATAATAGGGACAGCACAAATTAAGAGTGCTGTAACAGACATAAACACAGAGAGCTTGCAATTAAGGGTGAAAAAATATAAAAATTGTCTGGGGTAATAGATTATATTTCATAACAACAGTAAATTTTCTATATGCTCCATTTCTGCCTTAAATCTGCACGGTCTATTACCATATGGCCAAAGTTTTAAAATGCTTGTTAAACACATCAGCACTGTTTGCCCATGTGGTTTCATTTTTATATCACTGTGATTAAAACAAAAAAAACATTCAGTTCTGTCCTTCTGGCACATTGCACAGTTTTGTTTCATTTCTAATAGTGTATTTAATGCATTCAGATACACCAGTTTTGATCATTATTTTTGCACAGTCATAATGCTATTCACAAAGACAGTCATCAATATACAGTAGAAGTTTTGCAGAAATATTGTATAATATGGCCTGATATAGCTAGCTTAGGTCTGATAAAGAAGAAAGCAACATAAGGGAAAAACTAATAAAAAATTAGACTGACTCAACAGAACTTATGTGTTCCACTCACATAACACTAAATCTATTGACTTCTAACATGTATCGACTTGTGTCCCTCCTATTATCAATGCTTCTTGGAAATATCTTATTATCTCGACTATTTCAACTATGTATGCTGACTTCCTAAAAGTTGATATTCCAAAAGGATGAATAAAATGCATGGAATCCAAAAGGGCTAAGAACAACTTTTTACTTGTATTTTGTAGGGGCAAGTACCCCCCCCCCCCCCCACAAACTTATATACCCTTACCCTACACTCTCACCAAATGAAATAAGGGAGAAATCTACCTCAAGAAGTGATTCATTGACAGTGCAGAAATCACATTGGCAATCATTTCCTATGGGAAAACAAGTGCAGGGGTATGTCATTTGACTTTTTGTGGGCTACTGATGCCTAAGCAATGTGTTGCAGATTCATCCTGGACTGATACACAAGCAAAACTACGTCCTCATTGCAGGACACCTTTGAGAGACACTTTTGCATTACACACCACTGCATTGCTTTTTATAATCTTAAATGAGTGGCATTTCAAAAGAGAACTCGGACCTAATTTGGGAAGCCTAGCCTACATACCTAACGTGAGGAATAGCTGTAGAGATGCAAGTCATCTTGTATTCCTAGGCAGACTTTGAAATACATTTGCATGTACCCTTAGATATAGCTTTGAAAAATAAGTTACCCAAATTTGTCTAAAGCATTTAGAGACTCCTTGCAACTCTAATGCAATCTAGAAGTAAAAAAACAAAAAACAGGAGCACAAATATACTTGTCTGGTTTAAATAATGTTGTGTTTCTGCCTCTATGAAAAATCTGAATATTATTTATTATGCTCTCCTCATTTATGATATGTTCATGATTTTGTCATATATCTACATTTATTTTACGTTGAATTAGTCATATCTTTTTTGTTACACAGGTTTATCTGATTGCAAAAGGCAGGGATCTTAATATAGTATGGACTAACTATGAAAAAGCATCTCACAGCATGCCATACTCTTGAATTACAGAATGCTTACAGATGCATAATATTCATTTCCCGCTGATTCATTAGATTGCAAATATTAGGAAGATAGTGACAAACCACTTTACAAATGAACTATAAGTAGGGCAAATTACTACTCATGGTGTAAGAATATAGCCGGGAATATTCTGCAGTGATTTCTTTTCTCCACTATTACTATTTTGCCTTGCCCTAAATCCTATAAGCTATTTACTTAACTTATTAGCATATGGGTCCAGTTTGGCTTCAAGACAACAATCTTGCTAAATGACATTTTATCTTTTTTTCTAAATGAACTAAAACTTTAAAACTCGTTTGACAAGAAAAATTGAAAGTAGAGCGAAAAGTTTCTGAAACCTCTTCAGATAATATAAAAATGACATTTAGTCTTGACACTTGTAGCAGGAATATGGAAACAAAAAAAATAACTTTGGACAGGAATATGATATAAAAGAACTGGACATAAGGGAGTGTATCAATATGAACAGATGAAGTGGCAGCAATAAACAAAAGCAAATATAAACAAATAAGCATAAACAAATGAAAACAAAGCTTAGTAAGAAGTAAGAATATCTTATAACGTTGAAACATATACTGAAAACTGCTTTGACATACCTCCCGATTTTAACTTACAGCTTCCATACTATATGTTGTGCGTTAGGGCCGGCAACTCAGCATGTAAAAATAATTAGCGGACCAGAGTTCCACTGTGGCGACCCCCTAACCGGGAAAAGCCGAAAGACAACAACAACAATATATATCTATATATATACATATATATAAAGTGTTTGGAAAGTTTATATACATATCCTTTGGACTGAAAGGGGCAAGGGCCTCCTTGCAATTGTCCATATGTATAGGTCAACAAACGTGGGACTGCATGCACATTTGTTTACATTATTAGATCCAAATGTAGTGAAAGTTCTAAACCATGAAGGTAATGAGTTAGACGACATCCTTACTTAGGTTAGCAGAAGCATATAGGAAGGGAGCAGACGTAGACATTAAACCAGACATGGGGAAAAAACAGATGGCAATAGAAAATGCTAAAAAGCATAAGAAAGAATGTAAGTGTTGTAGCCAAGAAAAAAAAAAGAATAGAAAACAGAAAAGCCACAACTGTAATGGAAAGCATGGTGAACGTGCTAGAACAACAACATGTTGAGCAAAGATGACACATAAACAACTATGGTGAGGTGAATTCAAAACAAAAGTTGAAAGGTTAATAATGCCAGCTCAACATAATCAACTATGTACATGTTGGCTTACTTTTTTTCTGTACAAAAAGGAAGAGAAACAGACAAATGTAGATTTTACAAAACAGAGCTAGAAAAAGTTGTACATCTTAATGCAAGTTGTGATAGATATAATAATGAGGGTCTGTCAGCTGAAAGGCACAGTAATATGACATGGCTGTTAACATTGTAGATTGCATAAACATTATAACAAGTTACCTGAGCTACATAAGTTTACTGAAAATAAAGAAGTAATGATCACATGGAACATCCAATGTCAATAGTTAAGAAAGCAGGAGAACAGCACATGATTTGAAGAAAAAGGGATAAAAGCAGCTGTGATCACTGAAGCTGCAACACCGAGTAACTAGTGTTTTACATACTGAAAGACATAAAGTTATAAACTATCAAGACATGCAAGCAGAAACTGAAGCAATTCGAATTAAAGACTCCCAGACAGTTCCAGAGGTAGTGAAGCAATTCATCATCATCATCATCATCATCATCATCATCATGACAGATAACACCAGATGAAGTGCTGAAGGTGGCAGTTCTGGGTAAATAGTAGGTGTTGAGAAAAGCACTCATGGCAAACATCAAGGACCACAGCAAAATTGATTCTGTGAATAATTATGCACTGACTTAGGAATGGGGTCCATTTCTGTCACAGTATAAACAGCCTAAACACTTTGAGTAATTAAAAACAGGTGAAATTATGTGAATGCTGACTTTACAAAGCATGAGTGAAACATGTTGGATACTTCTCTTCACATCACTGCTGTTATATCCATTTTCCTGCATTTTCTTTCTTTATCTGCAATTATTTTCATGTTTTTCCTGTATGCTTTTACTATATCCTTGACCTTTTCTCCTTGGCACTCGAGTAAAAATACAATTTGTCCACTGAACATACCTGGTCAACAAATGTAATTAATAATTACAAATATATTACAAATATATAAACTTGGTACATGGTATATTATATGCATGTAAATATTCACTTTTTCTTTGTGTGACATATGCAAACACTGCAGTGGAAAGAGAATTGAAAGTCAGGCAACTGAAATGCCAATGGCTATGATGACAGAACAATATTATTAACAAAATAAATAAATGAATTAAAAACATTTGTGGCCAGGAATGCAGAGCAATTACCTTACCTAAGCTCTCAAGTAGTCAGTTTACTTATAGAGAGTATATTAGAATAGGCACCAGAACCAAGCAATACCCAAATGTGCATAATTTGTTTTAGTAGGAACATGAGAAAAATGTTCCTATACATTTTGTACTCCCAAGTCTGAATGTAAAACATTTACAAAGCTGATGTTACAGCATTCCATACTGCTGCTATTGCACTCAGGCTTTGAGACATAGCATACAGGGAGACAGCTCTGAGTAAGACCTGAGTGACATGAGTTTGACTAGAAAAACAAACACTTGAGGAGCTGACTTGGGTGCAGAGGAAAGGCAGTGGCATTTAACTAGCTCACCTTCCTGACAGGAGGGGAGGCTCTATAAACAGAGGTGGAAGCCCTGTTGGTGATGTTGGAAAATGCATCCCATGATCATAAATACCAGGTGTATGCACCAGCAGACGTTCTCAGTCATAATGGTTTTGCATAATTTTTTTTTTAGGAAATTGTGTGGAAAAATGGGAAGGACATATAAATAAAAAATCCCTATGACCAAAAATATGATGGTACACCAGGATGCCTTACTCTCTACTTAGATAAGGTTTTGGATTATGTCTAGATGGGTCAAGAGTGTCGCCTGGTGTCCAAGACTGAGGACAAGCAACAATGACAACTAGTGATCTGCTCTACAGTCAGAAAAGGAAGCAATTCAATACTTTATATCAGATAGTATGGCATGTCTTTTTCTTCTAATGGGTATGGAGCTGAACAGCTGAACTAAAGTTCAAATGCTTGTTCTTACAGAGAAGCAGATAACTTACATTAGTGATACATATAGTGCTGCTAGGCATACAAACAGACATATGAAAAAACTGTCACAATTTCTCTAACCTCCAGCCAGAGTAACCATAGGTAAATGTATCTTATTAGCCCAGCTGGAATATGGTTTAACAACATTTGTGATAGCATACCAAAATCAACATAACATTGCAAACAATCTGTAGCAAAACATGTCATTTCATAGCCAACTCTCCAAAAAAAGAAAATCGCTGCCTAACATAAAATAAAGCCTAACGGCTTCCAATGGTAGAGAGAGCAGAACTCCTTCCAGGCACAGTGTTCTTCAAGCTGCTCTAGCAAGAGATTCTCTTCTCTCTGCTGGACTGTTTGTAAATACTCCCCATAACCTAGAAATCACTCCAAACCCCCCAAACTAAGCCCCACTGTTCTGATCACAGCTTTTCTGTTTTTAAATCCAAACTGTGGCAATCCTTCCTTTCAATATATAACCTTTGTGATGAACATATCTTATATATGTATACATACATATATATGTATATGTGTGTATGTGTATATATATATATATATATATATATATATATATATATATATATATATATATATACCTGAAAACACCGAAACCGCAAAACACTGACAACGACATGGCCGACACCACATCACTGACAACCAAAATCTTGACAATACAATAAAATCATAAAAAAATAACAAACTTCCCTTTGAACTGCTAGCTGGGGGCTATGCCCACCTGCCCCCCACACCCCCGTAACTTTAATATACCAGCTCTGAGACTGCACTACAGTGCAGGAATGGAAATTTTTCCATTCCACACTATAGTGTGATGCGGGCTTCCCATTGTCGGCAATCCGAATGTCGATCATATGGTGTCAGCCATATGGTTATCGGTATTCTGGACTGTCAGCAATGTCAGGTAGACCTATATATATATATATATATATATATATATATATATATATATATATATATATATATATATATATATATTGTGTGTGTGTGTGTGTGTGTGTGTGTGTGTGTGTGTGTATGTGTGTGTGCACATTTGTGTGTATGTATATATATATATATATATATATATATATATATATATATATATATGTATGTGTGTGTCTGTGTGTGTGTGTCTGCATATGTGTATGTATTTAGATATATATATATACATATACATATACTCTGTTACCATGCTGTATGCCTTTAATTCTCATTTTGTAATATTCGTGTTCCTCTCTTGTTATACTGTGCAGCCAGGCTGAGCATGCAATTGGATATTTTTTATTATTGCTTTACCTCAGTAAGCAAACAGAAATAAATAAAATAGGGTTATGTTTCTTATGTCAGCACTACTGCTGAGTGGTTTCATTAGGTGTACCCCAGGGTAGCACATTCACTTTTGAAGTGGAGAATTCAAAGACTGTGGATGCTATTCCACACAAGAAGGCACTGATACTGTAGTGTAGCATGATGCCATATTCCTGACCGTGTCTTTGGATGAGATGTTAAAATGAGTTTCAGCAGCCTAAGTTGGTTGTACTTCAGGTGAATGTAAAAGATCCCATTGCACTTATTGCAAGGAATAAGGCAATATCACTGGTGCCCTGGCCAAATTTTCCCTAGTCAGTGTGAATACCACCTCAGAACTGTATTAAAAGAGGCCATTGGCCTAGTGGGACTATCCCTGTCAACAAAAAGTGTGCATAACTAACTAACTAAAGACATGTTTTTTCCCATTCGTGTAGGGTGTGGAGCTCATTTCTGACTTGATGAACAGCCTGTGAGATTGCCGGAATTTTCTCATGTCTCTATGTTTTTTCATGTATTCCAGTTTCATCTCATCTCCCAGGAGTATGCAGGATGGACACCTACTCCAAAATAGAAAGGTATCTAAGAAGCACCAGTTTACGTTTTATTTAACCAAAAACAAAATAAGGTGAAATAAAACACAATAAAATATATAAAAAATGAAGTAAGTTATAAACAAAACTTGCAGAATCACTATGGTCATCCACATGTAGCAACTTTTCTTTTTTTTTTTTTTTTTGCAGTTGATTTTACATTAAAAGTTTCAAAACAGAGGTTAATCTGCAATTCTGTTTTTTTAATAAAAAATATGTTTAAGAGCACAAAAATATATTTCAGTATAAAAAAAATCTCCTAATCTTTAAAACAGTATATTTAAGTTAAAAAATATTCCAAGTTAAAATGTCAAAAATGTTTTTGTTAAACCTGTATGCACTATCCAGCCAATAGATTAGAAATAATTAGGGTAATGCTGCAGAGAGCCAACTCGTTAATCAACAGAAACTTAAGAAATGTCATTGAGATGTTTTTATCAGAAAAATCTGTCCTTCTGTACCAAATAACTTCTCTGTGAAAACAAAATAGCTTCTTGTAGGTCAGACGCTTCCAAATGACTTCACCTATAGGTCAGAATCTGTTCCATCTGTGTAATCACATAAGAGACATTATAATGTGCTAACTGCCTCACATCATGTTGGATAGGCTATAATGTACTGCTTTGTCAGAGTAATTTCCTACGGTGAAACCTCCTAAATGTCCGTTTTAATTTTTTTGCAGTTGAGCAGTTGATGATAAAAATATTTCTTCTATACTCATTTAGATGTGTGACTGTGCACAGCTACGAATGTTTGTTTGCATACGGTGAACAGAAAAGCTATGCCGAAGAAGAAAATGAAGTTACTTCTGCCAAAGCGCATGTCCTCCACGGACCTGGATTATTTCATTCACCACCCCTTCAGACAATTGCAGGTGTTGCTGTAAATATTAAGTCGTGTAAGGAAAGTGCCTACAAAGTTAACAGTAGAAGCACTGTTTGAGGATACTTGCCTGCTTAATGTTAATAGTCTAAATCTCTTTTTCTTAACATTCACAGTTGCTTTCCTGTATCATGTAGTAAACAAGATTTGCTCAAAATTACCAACCACATTCAGAGATTGCTGAAGTTGCTTCTTGAAGGGAGGGGGTTGGTAGAGTGTTTAGGAAATGAATAGGAAGCCAGAGGTCAAAAAGGTTGGGAGGCCAAGTAGTTTAAAACAGAAAAAAACTCTACTCCACCCCCTAGTAACAAACTTGACAGGATAACTAGAAACAGACTTAATCTGAAGCCAAGTACACATATGTAGCAGCAGCAGCAATTTCACCTCCAGCACTTTCAGACCCAAGGGTTAGCATGAATAACACACACTGCCTTTGGGTATGGGCTGCTTTCAGTGTTCAGCAAAAGTATGATTTAATAAAGATGAATGGATACAGAAAGTAAAACAGACAAAATGTGGAACCTGCAAAAGCAATAGGACGGAAGCACTGGGCAAAGGAGTTGAGGATGCAATTGAAGTAAAGCAAGTCACCTTTGTAACAAAATGTTGCCACTGAAACTACACGTGACAACCCTTATCATAATTATTGCTATGAAAGTCATCATGTAAGAACCAACTTTATACATATTGTTACTTTGTGAAAAAAAGCAGAACATTAATAATAATGATATGTATTTACATGACTGCACAAAGATTTTATTTATGTTTTATTTCAAGCAAAATGTCTGTAACCAGAACAATTTATTTAACAAACATAAATCATTTCATTGGATAATTACAGTTATTGGGTATCTCTTTAGTCTTTATCTTGGACATGGAGGTTAAATGTCCCTTATTTAAAATAAATGCTGTTTATTTCCCATTAGAGGCATTAAAGCTTTGGAGGACAGATAGCAGTAAGAGATATGATTCTCAGCTTGCAGAGGTGAACAAAGGGATACAGCCCTGAAGATGGCTTAGATAACCTTGGTCTGATTAGCGACTGAGGCACTTGATGGCTGAGGTAGAGCTGATAAGTATGCCCATCCTGCGCATAAGGCGCATGCTTGGCTGCACCTCTAATGCTAATCTATTGTAGAGACTGGGGATGCACAGGGAGTGTTGGTGCTGGGTGGAGGGGCTCTGCCTGAATTACATGTGGAGGTGTAGTGAAAGTATCACAGAGCTCCTTATAAACCCACTCCTGGGGATGGAATGCATGCAGGTTGTAGGCCTTGGGAAGATTCTGGGCATTAGAGTGATGGTGTTCCAGAAGCCTCAGTCCCTTCTCTGGGACTGAATAAAATCTGGAACTAGTCTCTAGAAAGCTATGGTGTTTTCTTTATACCCAGGGAATAAGGAGACGCCATGAGAACAGCCAATAATGAACTCCAAGAAGTCAAAAAATAGATATGATGCTCGGAATTATAACTGCTGGGAACTTTAGAAATATCAGTGCTTTTACTCATAAATGGACTGGCGTTTTTATGGCAACAACCCTAATTACTAGTTAAATAGTATTTTCTATTTAATTTCCCTAGGCTTTGAAGCAATAGAAAAGCTAAGACTGAACGTTTGTATAGCCATAACACTGTCACTGTAAAAAGTAGCGTCTAATTAAAAATCTGCAGCCCAGTAAAACACTGTCACACTTAATAGTCCCTGTAGGTAATCTGCTGCACCATTGCCTGCACAAGGGAAGTCCTACCTTGCAGGTAATCTACTCAATGCTTTACAGTTATCTAGCAAACAGATGGTGCCTTGCACTGTGCAACAGAGCATGATGGAAGAGGTTATAAAAATACTTCTTTCATTAATATTGCTGAATGAAGCACATGATTCAGAAAGGTGGCAGTTAGCTCAATGTAGAAGACAGCTGTTCTCAGACATACCATGCAAGGTGTGCAAACAACTGTCCCTTGCAGCAGAATGAGTACATTTAATAACAATTGAGAGGGAATCCCTGAACACTCATGAGGACCTCAAAGGTTTGGCAGGTGATACCATGGTATGAGAGCTACAAAACACCCCTGTCCTACACGGGTCTATATTACATGATCAAAACCTTAGGTTATCGAATACCTAAAGGTCAATCACTAAAGGTCAAACTCTGTAAATTGTGAACAGCCATTTCCACACAGGGAAACAATGCCATTGGCCAAACTAAAAAAAAAGTTATAAACAGAAATCAAGTGGGGGGCTTCACCCACCACACCCCCCAATGTGATGGGCTGTATCCCCTACACCCCCCTAACTAAATATACCAACTCTGAGATTGCTCTACATTGTAAAAAGGGCACAATCCACGTAACACCCGAATGACTTGTTTCCCTGTGTGGAAATGGCCATTCGTGATTTTCAGAGTTCGACATTTAGTATTTGACCTTTAGGTATTCGATAACTTAGAGTTTCGATCATGTAATATGGACCCATCCTATACTATCTGTATTGCTAGGCTTGCTTATGCATCTCCATCAACTTACAAGCAGTCTACATAAACAGTCCTGGCCCTAAAATATTTGATTATGCAGTTCTGTAGAGTGGTGGTTTCAGGACAATAATCTCCAGTTTTATACTTGCTATTAAATGAAAGACATACTATCTTCTTTATTATGGTTTTAGCTGCCTCAATACAGAATGAATATTGCATGTAACTATTTTCTGGAGTGAAAACATCCATTCTAACAATGTATTACTATCCTTACATGACTTTTAGCCTTGTGACAGAGGCTTTCTCTGCCCCAGCACAGTTTGAGGACTCCATTAAAACAGTTATAAGCTATTTCCCTATCCCAGAGTTTCTTAATGAATTCACTTTACTGACAAATAACACAACAAGCTCAGTCACTTCTGATTCAAAGTGATAACTACTAGAGTCATCAATGCTTTTGGGAAAAAAGCTACCCCATAGGTTCAGTTGTACTACATCCTTGGTTTATCTCCCTCATAAAGAAACACAAAATTGCCTCCACTAAAACAGCTATGCAACTTATGTATCACCAAAAATGTAATCCCCTCACAATAGAAAATAGCAGGACTTAGACCTATTCCTAAAAGCTCCAGCCCATCATCAGCAAATGACTACAGGCCCATCTCAGTTCTTTACATTCTTGCATTTTGGAAAGCTTTTTTGAATCCTGATTGCCCTGCATGCATCTTTATACATTTGCAGATAATATTCAGCTATTTAGAGACAAAGGCCTTTTAACAGTTGAAGTATTTATTGACCTCTAAAAGGTTTGACTTAGTCGATCACTTTGTCTTCAACTGCTGCTATTCTCAGCCAAGCAGCTTTATGGTTTAAACAGTCAGTAGATTCTTTGAGATACAGATTTTCTGTTCCTCCTCACCAACAGCTGCTGTTACTCAGGGTGTAGCTCAACAATTTGTTCCATTTCCCATCCCCTTTGCCCTCTTTGTGAACAACCTACCTTATGACAACCACCCCCTTCAAATAACATACACAGATGTCATGACTATCTACTTGCAACTACTAGAAACACAACCTTATGTCTCTAACAAATGGCTAGATTCTCACTACTTGGATCTTCTAAAAAAGTGAGGTCATGCTCTTTGACGCTCCATAAAACCTCTGCAAACCTGAGTCTGTCTGGGCCATATGTGTCAACTGAAATACCACACTTGAAACAGCTTCCCACTACAGATACCTTTGCTTCTTACTGGATCCCTCCTCTCAACTTCCAGTACTTTACTCAGGTCACAAAAGCAAAACTTCAAGAACTTTCTGTGTCAGGAAAATGTATAATTTCCCTAGTCTAGCTGCACCTTATAAACTACTACTAATAGAATGTCTTGATTCATTACCTTTCTTCCTAAAAGAACATCACTGCATACCCATTTCCAAAGTCAAGTGGATTCTAACTACCCCTCCATTAGGCACTCCTTTATTTAAACTCATTAAACACAGTTTCACATCTTTCACACAAAGGATTCCAGAGAGATTCCTGCTATCATACAACATTAGATCTGTATCCATCTCCACAACCCACTTACAAACTCCTTCCACTAACCTTAAAAAACTCACAAAGCACAGAAAGAACATTTTCCTGACTCAATCCCAAATCCGGGGAATTCATTCCAGACAACACAAAGTCCATCTTATCATTCAGCAAATTCCAGAAAGGACAAACTTTTCCTTATCGATCATTATCCAGAATAACTTATATCATCAAATTCTAGATAATACTAACACCTGCACTCCTTTAAACAAGATAATCCTCGCTCTTCTCTTCTACAGGTGTGGCGACTGTGAGACTTTGTATCTGTAACCCCTTGTCGTTCCCCTCTCACTTTATTGCCTCACTTGCCTTCTCCCCTTCTTCATTTCTTTCCATATACCATGACAGTTCTGTCAGCTCAGTGTAAATACCTGCAATCACAGTGGTTACTTAAACATTTTCAGTTGTCAGTTACTGCTGTTATAATTATTTAATAACTTTACTGCTGTTATAATTATTTAATAACTTCAATATACCTAATATGCTTGTGTAATGTGTTTTGCCTTTGTTACCTTTGATTGTATACCCTGAACTAAGCCAGAAAATGGCCCATTGGGATCAGCACCGTGCCCCAGTCAACAAATGGATAAACAATAAATACATTATAAATTCATCCAAGACTGAGAATTAGACCTGCAATAAGGGACATGTTTTGTCACTAAAGTTAGGACAGTGCTGGGATTAGATAGCAGATTATGTGATAGCATAAAAGGTAGTGTTGCTGCTAGGATTAACATTATATCTGGTTAAAACTAGTTAGATTTTTGATTATTCCAGGCTATAACACTGATTATCAAAATGAATATCTGAATCATAATCCTTAAAATAATTACACTAATTGACTAGACTGTTACCATTACATTTCATTATGAGTAAGATTAATGTTCATTTTAGGATAAAGTTAAAGGGTTCATTTAGAGCTGCTGATAAGAGTAAAATTCAACTTCGCTTATATTAAAGTTCCTGATACCGAGTGCTGCACAAAGTAAAGCACCAATAATACAGGTTTAAATGTAGAAAAATAAAGTAAGTTATAAGAGTAACAGAATAAAAAGAAGATACAATAAACAAAGCAGCATTGAGTTTGAATGTGTAACATTGGACATTGAAGTAAACTTCATCGCCAAAACATCCATCTAAACTCCACTTATCCCAGAATCCCAAATATCCCCTATTATCAACATGGAACATGTTCTGAAAGTGTTATAAAATACCAAAAATACTTCCTTCATGGGAGTCTGACAGCATACACAGATGTTTAATAAATAGTGCCAAACATGCCCGTTCAAATTTCTCAGCAAATTATTAAACCTAAACTTAGCCACAGAGTTTGTTTTTGATTTATGGTGCACTGCATTAGTGATGTCCTCCCACAAGGGTGTCCTATCATAACAGGAAATTCCTTGATGCCCTGGTCAACTTTCCCCTAGTAGTATTAATGCCACCTCAGGTCTCCCTTGAAAAGAGGCAACTAGCTTACTGTGACTAACCTGGTCAACAAGGAATTAATAAGTAAACAAATAAGTTTAAACTCCCTCATTCATAGCAAGGCTCCTAATTTTTTTTTTGTCACACTTTGCCCTCATTGTCCCTGATCATTAGCTCTTTCTTGGTCAATCATTCCACTTGTTTCCCATCACTGAAGTAAGGGTTGATCTAATGGGGGTCATCATTAAGGCAGCCATCAGGAATGCTTTGTGGTATTCTGCTTTCTACCCTACTATCCCCACACACACTCAGAGTGAGGAAATAGAGCATGCAATGGGGTGACTGCAAAGGAAGCACATCCTCACTTGTGTGACAGAGGGCAACAATCCAAATGACTGTGGGCAATTAAGGGCACATCAAGAGTGGGGGTGGGGGAGGTTAGGATGCCCTTAATAGAAAAGTATATGTGGTAACATATAACATGGCATTGAAAACTAGTGGAGAGACATTCGTGGATGTGTGCTGTCTGTACTGTGCCGACAGAGCTACATGTGCCAGCAGGTTGCCGCTACCAGCCTTCTTGTTCTGGTAATTCAGTTTGGATGTCTCTGCTATAACCTCAGAGCCCTTAAAGCTCAGACAATACTGATCATGGTTTAACTTAACTACACTGTAGAATGATGTGCTTTCAGCAGAATAATTAAGTAGATTAAGTTATAAAAGAAAAATTTAATTGTACAAGTGAATTGCTATGTTACTTGTATTATTAAATGTGTTTCACACATCGAAAGATATTTTTTTCTGAATCTGCGATTGGCAGTGCTTCATTGGCCCAGTGATGATGCATTTTGCAGAAGTGCTGGTGCCAGAAATTAGTTAAACAGGATAACATAAAATATAAGCACAAAGAAGGTACAAAAGGAAGGAAGAAACGAGAAGGATGCCAATCTATCTGGAGAATATGCAGCATTTAGGGGAACTGTGTGATAGTGCAGGAATAGAACTATATTTGATGCAGACACAGATGCTAAAAGGAACACTTGGGGAGATAGAAATTAAACATTAGAAATAGAAAATGACTTTAAAGGGCACTGAGGTTATAGCTGGGAAACGAAAATTGAAATTATTAATTTTAGTGTCTTTTTTTTGGTACTAATGAATAACAATGCTGCACCGTGTAGTGTGGAAATGGATTAGAGTGATCATTAAAGACTGAATCTCAAAATAGCCTAGCACCAACTATATACAAAAGTGTAAAATACGTAACATTCTTAAAGGTTTTTGCAGCGTATTAAGCCTTCAACACAGCCCATGAAATTGACCACACCCCTACACAATTCCACCTCAAAGGTTTTGCCACCTTAGAGAAAGGAAAACACATAATAGACATAGAACAAGTCATTTATCATGTATCAGACATATGACTGACATTAGCTTAAAGTTAGAAGGCTGTCATTTAACCAAAACCAAACGAGTGAATGAAAGTATGAATACAAAGATACCACAGTACACATTTTAAAAAGCAGCACACATTTATACATATTTTTGTAGAAGAGAAGGCTCTCCCAATTTCCTGCCCCACCCTACTATATTCTCACTCTGACATTAAATAACTTTGCAAGAAGAGAAAAATAGAAACAACACCTTGAGTTCCCCCAGAAAAGATGCTACTGGACTAATAGAACTAACCTGCTCAACAAAGTGTAAATAAGATGGTTGTGTAAGCATGTTAATATATTTCCTTTAGTCCTCCTACACAGGTGTGCATTGGGGCATAACCCCCTGCAAAAATAGTTGTACTTTGTAGCTTTTCTTCTCTTCAGGCAAACATGTGAGTATGCAATATTGTACACCTGGTATATTTTGCAGGTTATTTATGTTAGCATCATTGCTTCCTTTCTGGCAGCTCTGTGCCTCATTGCAGGTTGCAACATTTTTCCATCTAATTACTGCGCATAATATGTTGTGTTTTTTTAGGGATTTAGTCAGTTACTTTACGTGAAGAATTTCTATATTAATGATGAGAAGAGCAGAGTTTGCACAGTTCTACATACCAGTCATTTAAAAGGAATCAATTGTTCCTTTACTGATATAATGTACTAACAAAGCTCTACAGGTATCATTTTCTAAGAAATATCGTTGCACACCAACATTACACTTTGTAAGCTTTGCATGGATTAATAGCAGTGTATACCTTTGTACTCAGTAGTTAGTAAAGAGTATGGTTGTTTGAAATTTAGCAAACTAAAGTTTAGTCTTAAAGAGCAAAACTCCCTTTTTATAGACATTATTTATTTATTTATTTATTTATTTATTCAGTCATTCATTTATTTATTTATTCATTTGACATTTGTCAATCAGGTTAGTCTGACTGAGCTGTTGACCTTTTTCAGCAGAGGCCCAGGGAGAAAAGCTTCACAGTTAACCAAGAGATTTATACAAATTTTAAGAAAGTAGATACACAGTTTACAATATAAATGAAAAAAACAAAGATCAAGAATAATACACAGAGTTTATATTAGCATAACTTATAGTACAGTCACTAAAGTACATCCATAGTATATACTCGTGCAATAAGCAAACATCAGAGCCAAATTTATTAGATGAAATTTAGTAATTTCTAAATAGAATTTGAATAGAAAGTTTGTGCAGAAAAGTCTAAGCTATTTTTAAATACAATTTCTCACATTGTCTGTTATGCAAGGAAAGAGAAGGGAGGTAGGGAGAGAAGGTAGGTTAACAAAAGAAGAAGAGGTGATAGTTGACAGTTTAAGGAGAATATTTACAATGGCCGATCCAGGTGCTTTTTCAATAGTGTTTGGCAGCTGTTTTGAATGGTTGTGAGGGCTTAATGTTTTTAATATCCAGGGGATGTTTATTCTGAGAGAGGGTGGGGGAGTAGCTATAAAGGTTATGTCCAATTTTGCTTTTGGGCTTGTAGATTTGTAAAAGATTTTGATCACTGCTTCTAAGAGTCCTGGGAGGGGTGTAGAGGGAGACTAGTGAGGAGATTTCTGGAGAGTAGGAGGGTATATACAGGACAGAATAAATTATCTGAAGTTCAGAGAGAAGCAGTTGGTGAGAAAATTCAAGCCAGTTTAAGCTATTTAAAGAAAGACAGTGGTGATAGTTATACAGTTGGCCAGCAGTAAATCTGGCAACGTTATTATAGGTGGTTTCTAGTTTTGTTAACAGAGATACCTGAAGGTTGGTAAGAATATGTGATCCATAGAATAGGCTAGGAAGAAGGTAGGTAAGGGAGAGGGAGATTTTAGCTGTGTTTGATAAGATTTTTTTTAATTTCTGTAAAGGATTCTAATCTTTTGGTACTATGATGGTGATGATCATAGTCACATGATGCCATAAACAAGTCTGTAAAGAAGGAAGTGGTTGTAGCACGGGATGAAAGATAAGGATAACTTCCAAAAGAAATACAGAATGAAGGAGACAAGAAGGTACAGCTCTGTATATGAGATCATTATTAAAAGTAGGAGAGGCTAGTGCTAATCTTAGAAGCAAACGGGGAGAGGATGGGGCAAAAAACAAGGGGAAGTGGAAGAAGTTCTTAAAGTGATTGAGAAAGTCAAAACCAGGTAAGTATACAACCAGGAAAAGAAGCAAAACATAAAATTGTATCTGACATGAGTCAGGTTATGTAAAGAAACAATATATAGAAAACAGTTTTTGGAGATGTGGAAAACATGAAGTGGTTACTAGCAAAATGATGTGGAAATCTGAAAAGGGAAACATTTTGTAGGATCAGTTATATATGGATTTCAAAAAGAAGCTTTGGTAAGAAAGTGGAAAAAGAATAAAAAGTATATTTTTCAGAGGCAGAAGGGTAGAGCATAGGGTTAAGAGTAAAATAACAACATTAACAATGTTGTGTGATGTAAAATAGTTTATTAGCCAGTAAATGAAACAAGCCAGAAAATGATGGTAGGTACATGTAATGGAGATAGCAAAATGAAGTTCAAGAGATACAAGGAAACAGTGAAGACAGTATACAGATTAATGTTTATATGAGAGGGACAGGAATGAAAAAGATAATAAAAGGAATTGAAAACTTACAACTATAAGAACAACAAAGGAAAACAGAGAAGCTTGGCTTGGGAGTTGAAAGTGACCAGGAATGTTGTTCAGAGGATTGCAGGACAACCCTAGAATCAGGCAACCAATACACTGCAACTCAGTGAAGGTAAAACCAGCTGCTGTGAAAACCATAATGACTGTATCGCCAGAAATCAAACAGTGAAATAATGCCTAAACAAACAACCGTATGAATCACATGAAAAATGCACAAAATAAGCATTTTTGCATCTGTGCAGGGAAGCAAGTCACCTGAACACCCCATGGGGAGCAACCTTTATGCCCCTGCTGTAAATACATACATACATACATTCATATTTCTATGTATCTGTACCTATTTATTTATCTATCTCTCTATCTATAGCTATTTATATACGCACACACATATATATATATATATATATATATATATATATATATATATATATATATATATATATACACAAATACACACACACACACACACACACACACACACACATACACATATATGTCAGTATCTATCTAATCTATCTATTTATGTAAACATCTAGATGATCATAACTTACAAATGGCTATAACCAGCAAGCAGGGCATTCAGTAAGTGGAAAATGATCAGTGTAGATTCACTGATTGGGTCTGCAGTCAGGTTTCCTGCTCCTTTTGTGAGATGTGCTATTTAACAGGGCTATAAATAAATGCTTGCTTAATGGCAACAAGAAGTTATAAAATTATAAAAATGTCTACAATGTAAAAATCCAGTACTTTTTCTATGGATGTAATTCCAAATATTAAATATTAATAAAAAGGAATGCAGTATCACGGAAGGTAATTTATATCAAAATTCTACTGCAGTGTTTCAGTCTTTGCAGTTAGGTATAAGTGCTGACGATACAGAAGTCCACATATGAAAAGCTAACATTAGTCATTTGACTAATTTTCTGTTTCATTTGTTGTTTGAAAAGCAACAAATGGTGTCATATACTAACATACCTGGGTAATCAACCTCACAGCTGTAGGTATTCAAGAAGTGTGAGCATAACCTACTTTAAGCACTCAACATAATTTTTTTCTGCAGGTGTGTTTGTGTATTCATATAACTGATAGTGGCTCACTGGCAGCCATGAAAGTTCCACCCCGTTAGTCACTGTCATGCCACTGTGACACTGAAGCCATACAAATGATAATGTAAGAATACTTCTTAACATTTCTGTGGCATGATGTTAGAAATACCTGCTTCCGACAAAGGGACAACCTCCACCCCACACCTCCTGCCACAGATTAATTGGGAAAGAAACAACAAAGATATTTAAAAAGTAGAATATAAAGATGACATATGTTTGTACACCAACTGCACATAACTGAAGAGTACAGAAATCAGCAGTAAAAGATGTAATTAATTCACAACACTTGTTTTGGGGAGTTCTAGGTGGAAGCAGTCCACTGATGGATATGTTACTGGGTAACTATTTTTTATTTCTTTTATTACCTTAGCAAAAAATGTATGTAGTGGGAAATAATTGTGAATATTGATGAGGCTATACTTAAGACATCTCATAACTATGGGCAGGAATTAAGGAGATGGCTATCCATGAGGAAAATGTGTGGATGGAATTTGCAATTGCACATCATGTGGCGTACTTAAAAGAAGTTATGTTGAAGTTTTGCAAGTCATTATACCCTTTGTATAATGCCTGATTTCTTCATATTTATTTAATAGTCACCCAAGCTCCCAAACTGTGTAATATTTAACACTTCTTTATTCCACAAATTTCAAGGCACTGAGTTATAAACCTTTTTTATTTTATATTATTTAGGCCAGTTTCACAATTCAGGAACATATCGTAAATGGGGCATTCTATTATAGAGGGATTATGATTTAAAAATAATCTGTCAAACCGAATTGCATCACTTGTTGAATCTACTAAAATGCACTACTCACCCCTTACTACATTACAAAAAATTGAATACAGTGGAAGGGATTTTTTTTTTTTGTTTTTCCTAATGTGTTTATTTACTATGGTAAATATGTGCATACGTTAGGCTACTAAAATCATTTGGAGTACTGACTTTTTTAATATATATCACCTATGAAACAGCAGGGCTATCTACTTAATGATGGTGTAAATCCCAGCTCTAGGTAATTTGAACATGTTAGCCTGTGAAGAATATTAGTGGTGCAGACAGATAAAGTTTAAACTGCATCCCAGATAATTTGCAACTAATTAGAAAGTCAAGGGCTAGAAAAGATAGAGGGGGTGAATTGAGGGAATAATGTTGGCTCATCTATCCTGCTATTAAAGAGACAGCTTGTAAAGGTTGTGAAGACTGCAGTATATGGATAAAGTCAGGCCATGTGCTTGGACCTTCCATGCAGCATTCCTACTGCACCATCAGGAACAGTGTACACATGGAGCCATGTAACACTTAGGAGCAGGCATTGCAATGCCTGTGGAGGTACACACAACACTTTTACTGCATGTGGAGCAGTGCATGGAGTTATAAAAACACGTAGTAGCTGGCATTGCAGTGCCTACCATCTTGGTACATTCAGCAGACTGTTGAGGGGAAGGGTTAAACTGTTGCACAAAAATCCACTGTAAGCTGACGAGGATTACTCTGCAATGATTGGCTAATACATTTCCCCCTGCCCAACTTTAGTGAGAGGTCTCTATTCCTCATTCCCTCAAGTGAATTACTGAGGTATCTCCATTTATTATGCTTAAGGTGATTACCCTAGTCTAGGAAGAATAGCCAGGCTAATCAGCCTTGGGGAAAGGGAGTTCCTGACTAGGGACAAATATGGTGAAAATGCCATAGTGGGGCTAAAGACTATTTAAATATACATTCAGCACTGTTAATTTCCCCCATGTACAGCCAAAAGACTGCTGTTTTATTCCAAATGGAATTTTAATAAATATAGTCATACACAATGTAGTAACAACAGTGGTAAACACAACTAACTCATTGGGAAATGTTGGAATGAATCACTCTAATCCGAATTAAATACTTTTGGGTTCCTAACTTTTTTCCAGTTCCAAAACATGGCTCACCATATCTCTAAGCACAGACTTATGCAGGGATAAGATGATGGCATGAAAATGGGGGGGGGGGACACTCGAAATAGAAATCATCTTAACACCCCACTGAATACGCAGAGTTTTACTTCCTAGCAGTCTTAATAGAAATCATCGTAACACCCTACTGAATACGCAGAGTTTTACTTCCTAGCAGTCTTAATAGAAATCATCTTAACACCCTACTGAATACGCAGAGTTTTACTTCCTAGCAGTCTTAATAGAAATCATCTTAACACCCTACTGAATACGCAGAGTTTTACTTCCTAGCAGTCTTAATAGAAATCATCGTAACACCCTACTGAATACGCAGAGTTTTACTTCCAAGCAGTCTTAATAGAAATCATCTTAACAACCTACTGAATACACAGAGTTTTACTTCCTAGCAGTCTTAATGGGACCCCACCATGGCTGCATTTGTCATTTCTGAATATATTTCACTTTGAAAATTTAACTCATAGTAACTAACCTGGAACTCTGATGAATGAGTCAAATACTAATAATGTATCTCAAGCCACCACTTCAAATTGACTTGCCTATCTTCTCTAACTGATATATCATAAAGAGGTTATGTATCCTCTTTTCAATGAGAGAAGGATCCTTTCTGGATGGGGGATCATGGCTCTTCCATTACTATTAACAGTCTTTTTTGGTTGTCAGCAGGCTCACACACAGAAGTGTGAGCACATGCAACACCCTCCCCACTTATCTTGATGACCTAATAAAAGCAAGCACAGGTCTCTACCTATTCTGTCAAACCAAAGGCCCCTAAACAATTTCTCCACTTCTACTATATAGCCCTGCAACTTACCATTTTCACAAACATATTCCATCAGGCATTTCCTTCATTCACACATCTCCAACACTGCAAAGATATTTATGGAGTATTCTTTCTAGCCTAATATGGTAATCAAAAACTGATAAATGCACTGTCATGCAAAACACGTATAGAGGTATGGTCAGGCTGCTCTTGATGAAGAGGCCAGAAATGAAAGGGCTTTCCTCAGTAAAGATCTGCTGACTCTGTTAATCATATTGTGCATTATACCTGTAGACTTTCTAAGTGAATTAGAGGTTTAGTAATTAAAAAGTACACGTTATTTGAATATTGGTGTTACTCAGAACTTATACAAGAGAATCTTTAGTTGGTCTAAGTGTTTTGAGATACCTAGTATAATTAGAAGAATTACACCAAAGATTTTCTGATCACAGCTGTCACATTATAATCAAACTACAAATCTTAAGTCATGAATGTTCCTAGTTATTTTATCTGTCCTTTACTATTAAACAGATATGATTACAGCATTTCATAATTTTTTAATGGGATCACACTGAATTCTAGATTACTGTAGACTAAACAGTCATTTAATTCTGAGGGTGATTTTGTTAGCTGAACTTTTTTTCTGGGAAACTGGTATTTCCTATAAAATAAAATTAAACATGCCCATTACAAAGGTTTTGCTTTATGTAGCTGTATGTACCCTCATTATAAATTAAAAAAAAGAAAACAGAAAAATATATAACAGCCTGATTATTCTGTATTATGAGACCACCCTATCTTCAAAATTAATATACAGTGCAAATAAAGTCAATACGTAGTTTAAAGATTTAATCTATTATTATTAAGAATTAACAACTAGTCTTCTCTGATAATGCAGACATCTTATTATTTGCATATTTTGTATATTTTAGGGTTAACAACAAATAGAAAATGCCACATTATAATCAGACTACAAATCTTAAGTCATGAATGATCCCATGTCCTTTACTATTAAACAAATGTGATTACACATGTTTAGCAATTTTTTTTGTCTATAGTTATTGTAGTCCAATCAGGCATTTAATTCTGTCTAAACGTACTATGCATAATGAAAAGGCAGAGGTATCCTTTGGGGTGAGCAGAAAGATGGTGGCAATGCTTTAATATAAAAATCTGAAAGTCTAGTCACTTTTAAAAGAATTCACTAAAAAGATATGTGGGGTTGGCAGATTAATCCTAAGTAGGGCAGAGTAGGAAAATGACCTAAGCTCCATTATCACCTAGACCTAGAAGGTATTGGCAAAGATGAAATAATGTAGGAGTATCAGCAATTCTAATACTACTAGCTTACTTACTTTTTGATCAATTTTGCGGTGTAAGATGGAAGACTAGAGGTTTTCTTCTGTTATTTTTTGGGAGGGTAGAATTACTTGTGGTAAAGGTAAGTGAGGTTGGATAGATGTGTAACTATAGTATACAGTCTATTTCACTATAAATAAAACTGGTCTATCACATATCATCGAATGGCTATTCAGCAAATACCCATTCGTCAACACCTATTTATTGAAGCTGTTCATCAGAGAAAGGCAGATTTTAATGAGGGCAAACCAGAGGTTGGCCACCATCTGAAATTTGCCCTTTTTCCACTGTAGTGTGATCTTGGAGTAGGTATATTGAATTAGTGGGATTGTGGGGGTGCAGTCCCCCACATTGGGGGGTGTGGGGGGTGTAGCCCCCCCACCCCCACCCCACCTTGGCAGGTTTTACATTTTTTTTTTGGTCACTCGGATGGCAAACCACTTGTGTGTCCTAGTTAAAAAATGCCATTTGCTTAAGAGTAGCTTCAATACATAGGTATACGACAAAAGGGTATTTGCTATATAGCTATTCAATGAAATGTCATAGACCCAAATAAAACACACTATACAAAAATATCTCAACATACTTCTGCCCAATGCATTACAAGTACTAGAATATCTTCATCAAAAAAGTAAGTGTATAATTACAGCTTTTGGAAAGAGATCAGTGGCCTTTCAAATCAACCCAAGTGTTGTAAGTACTGCAGAAAGCCTTGATACAGGTGCCTCTACACACCACTACAAAAATGTTTTTCTATTCTTGTTCATCATCCGTGGAATCTTCATACAATTTACACTGTACCCCTGTCAGGCTATGCACTGCAGGGTCCTACGACCCTCAGTTTCCAGGTCTGTCTTGAACTCTTTTCATTATAAATGGCACCTACATTTATTTCTTTCACACATTTTTTTTTTCTTTTTCAGCTCTACTATTTCCAATGGCCTTAGAATAATTTATTGTATTCAAAGCACTCTCACATACTGTTCTACTCACTCGTCACTTCTAGTACGTCCATGCTTGCTATGGAAGTTCCTTTTCATATTCAGCTCCATGCATTCCCTAGAGTATTTAAGTAATTCTGTATTACATGCTTTCTACTGTCCTAGTTTCCCTTCCTTTGTGTTGTTTACAGAACCCAAACCAGTGTTACAGATTTCAGCTTGAAGAAAAGGCTCAATGCTCCATGTATAAACAAATTTTAAAACAATCCATAAGCACATTCAAAATACAAATGTGTTTTCTTCAAAGCTTCATCAGGTAGAAAAAGCATACAGAAACACATTCTTATTTACAAATATAGAGAATAGTCACATGTTAGCTGATGAAATCAGTTTCCAAATTTCAATGTTTCAAGCCCTTTTTTAATACAGGTTTTTAAACCTGGAAGTCTAAATGCCGGTAGCTCAAGAAACCGTTTAAACTCGATTTTTTAGTATAGTTCATAATATCACCACCTCTAGGATTCAGATAGATAGCACCCAAAACCTGAACATGAAATGTATGCTCGTTTCCTTCCTTTTTCACATGACATGCTAATTCATTAGTCTATTTTCCTTATTTATATCAGTTATATATTCACAGATCCACTCTCTATATGTTCAATTTGTCTTGTCCATGTAGTATACCTCACATTTTTTCATACTAATAAATAAACCACGTTTTGTTTTACATTCAACATAATGCCTAAAATAATATACATATCCCATGTTCATATGGAGATAATTCACAGTTTCATTATGTGTATACACATAGGTCAGGCTCTACATGGAAATGTATCATGTCTTAAGTCTTTGATTTAAAATTATCTTTTCCTTAGATTTTTCTTGTTCTTAAAAGCAAAATTAGGAGAAGATTCTAACATATTCTTAAGTTTCATGTCAGTAGTTAATATTCCCCAGTTTCTCCTAATTATATCACAAAGAGGTTTAACACATATATATGTATACCATTCCTTCATCCTGGTTAAAACTTGTTCAGTGTCATTTAATTCTACTTCACTTTTATCAAATTCAGAACTTTTTCTAAATAAATTGAGAGGGGTTCTGTGATCCAGCTCTGACTCGACACAATAGTTCTTAATGGTGGATTATATAAATCATTATATATCTTATGTAATCCCTAAATCATTGGAATAAAAGATTCATGCACATAAAAATATTCAAAGTTTAAAATACCTGAAATACTTTAATCACAAATTTGTGATTTAATTTTAGAAACCAAAAAGTATTTTCATGTCTATGAACATTACCATAAATTTCAGTATCTGATAGCATAACATTTATTGTAGATTCATATTTGTCAGCATTAAATATGACTATCCCCTTTATCTACTTGTCTAATAACAATGGCAGAATTATTTTTTAATTCCATTAAAGCCTGTAATTCAGCTATCATAGGTTAATACATAGGTACTAGGCTATCTGCCCGAAGGCATTTATAAGCCTAGCTGGTATGTGTTGGCTTTCGCCGCCCCTTTAGATTAGTTCCCTGTGTCTCTGTCCAGTGGCTCTCACTGAAGTGATCCTCGGGGTAAACTTTATGTTTCCCATCCACTCATCAAGGTTTCTCTTGAAGAGTGTTAGTGAGGAGTTCTGCCTAATGTAGATTGGAATCTTGTTCCAGAGCATGGGAAGGCTCTGGGACAGGAATCTATCCCTCCTGCACGTCCTATTTATTGCTGTGATGAGGTTTAGATCCCTAGAGCATGTGGCTTGAGGGGATGTGGTTTCCTTTAGGAGGAACATGTCCATCATTTCTGGGTTGGACATGGTCTTGTATGTCAGGCATAGATCACCTCTGAATAGGCGGTATGCAACCGAGTACAGCTGGAGTTTCTTCAGTCGAGCTGCATAGGGCATCTGTTTGAGGCCAGTGATCCTCTTGGTGAGATACTTTGGTGGTCTTTCCAGCTGTTGCAGGTGTCTTGTAAATGTTAAACCTCTTCATTAATTAGAAACCTCTTTGTGATATAAATAGGAGAAACTGTGAAATAATAACTACCAACATGAAACTTAAGAGAACATTAGGATCTTCTCCTAATTTAGCAATTAAGAGCAAGAAAACTCTAAAGAGGAGATTGTGGTACAGTAATTTTAGATCAAAGACTGTTTTAAGACATTGCACCTTTTCATATAGAGCTTGTTCTATGTGCTTATAAATAAAACTGCAAATTATGTCCATTTGAAAACAGGATATGCATATTATTTTAGATATGCTTACTGCAATAAGAAACATTTTGTTTATTTAGCAGTATGTAAAAAATGTGAGGCATACTATGTGATCAAGATTAACTGAATATTTAAAGAGTGGATCTATAAATGTATAACAACACGAATAAAGGAAAAGAGAGTAATGCCTTAGTGTATCATGTAAAAAACAAGGAAATGAGTATAAATATCATTCTCAGTTTTATATGTTATACAAACAAATCCTAGACATGGTGATATTATGAACTATACTGAAAAAATCGAATTTAAATGGATTCTCGAAATAGAAGCATATAGACCACCAGGTTTAAATATTATCTCTTTAAAACCTGCATTAAAAGACAATGGGTTGAGACACCGAAGTTCCTAAACTGATAACATTAGCTAACATGACTAATCTCTATATTTATAATAAGGGGATGTTTTGTACATTTTTAATCAACCTGATGAAGCTGAGGTGAAAAAGCTTTTGTATTTTAATTGTACTTACAGATTATATTAAAATATTTTATCACACATGGAGCACTGAGCCTTTGTTTTCTTCACATCAGATTGTTTTGCAGCTGACCCACTCTATATCCTTTATGGCTTTTTTGTGTTTTTATTACATATTTGGCACTGCAAATGACTTTAATTTGAGAGGCTGACCTCAAGATTTCTAAAATCTATACCTTTCATAGATACTCCAGCATTATTTAATCTTTGTCAATACCTTTTCAGTTATCATAACATCTTCTAGCTCTGGGTGAAAAAGGAGCCTAGGTCATTTTCCTAATCTGTACTACTCAAGGTTGATCTATCAAGACTACATTTTTAGTGAATCCTTCAGAAAATGAGGAGAATTTCAATTTTCCACATTAAATCATAGCTGATATCTTTCTGCAAACCCTAAATGATACCACATTCCTCAGTGGGGATCATCCCCTGCATCTGTGACCAATAATAGTTTCATCACTATGAAAGCTGTTCTTAGCATCTGCTTTCATTATTACAGCAGAGAAAAAACAGGATTAATTCCACTACTAAAAGCTGTGGTGCTTATTATCATAGTGATGTTTATAATCATAGTGATGTTTATAATCATAGTGGTGCTTATTATCATAGTGGTGTTTATAATCATAGTGATGTTTATAATCATAGTG
>NC_056742.1:297054549-297059549 GCF_019279795.1 Protopterus annectens
CCTCTTGTATCCTTGTTAAGAGTACAAATCTTTCAAGCAATCAGCCTTTGCCACTCCACATTACTCATCCAGAAACTCATGCATATTTATTTCTAAAATGCTAAAGAAAATATTTAAATATTGTAAATCAACTTTATTAGTGCAGCCTGTTGTATAGTAGATAGTGTTCTTTATCACTATCATCCCTGTTTTTGAATTATTGCAGTTGATTTTCTCAAAGCACAAACCAAATTCAGTGCTATTTCTGTCATAACTTGTGTACAGTTCCCAGATGTCCCTGTAACACGAATGATTTGTATGTGGCTGTATGCTATTCACTGTTCTAACTTCTTCTTACCTTGAAACTTCAAGCACAAAGCAGCTGCCTTAGTCAGATGCAAGAATTTCTATTCTAGACCATACATAAATTACAGTCTACTTACTGATTTTAAGGTGCCTGAAGGCTTATGTAACTACAACATTTATTGAAAAAATAATCTGTCTTTTTATCTGTGTATACTTTCATGCTACCCCTGTGCAATTCAGCTGGCCTAGCTGAGAGACGAACACTGCAGAATAAAAATCTGGGAATTGAATAATGTGGCTGGGACTTATTAAAATATTCTCATATCATCTCTTTACTAATTTATTTGTCCATTTACTTATCATGGTATCTATGAGCGTACCGTGTGGATGTGTAAATGCATTTTGCGCACTGGGTTTATTATACCATGGGGAAGTACAGTGATTCATGTCAATCTCATATAATTTCATTAGTATTTTTATGAATGGTATACAAAAGTACCTAGTGGTTGTGATGGAAAGAAATACTATAAGCCCTAAAAGCACCACACCGCACAACACTGTAACACTGTAAGACTGTATGTACTTGACAAGGCAGAGTGTTACCTTACCTAGCTACTTTACATTACTGTGCTGCAGCCCACCTTGATGCCTGCCTGTGATTCGTAAACAAATCACAGTTATCATGCATGTGTCATTAACGCATCTGGTGCTCTTTAAACTCCTGTTCATGGACCTTGCCAGCATTGGTGTGTTGGAGCAGGAGAAGGCTATGACAGGTAACAGGTTTGCCTGCAGTACATAGAACTCTTTTGCCAGCAGGGAGTTTCCTAACATGTTACAAAGTAGCTGCTTTTCTTTTTCAGGGGCAGAGTAGTAGCAGTACTGTCTGTTGAACAACATATTATCTGTGGAAGGGGAAATGCTGCACTGAGACATGCAACATTGTATTGCATATTGCAGCTCTTCCACAGGTCACCCAGTAGAGACCAGCTAATAGTGGAATGGTTCTGCCTTCTCAAAGAGTGTAAGATTAGGGAGAAGGTTGTTTACATATGTACGCCATGCACGCTGTACAATGCTAACACAATTGATACTGTACAGCAGTGATTATGAATAGTGCCCTTTTTTCTTTTATTTTGGCAACCAGGAATATGAGGAGAGGCGAGCGGCTTGATTTTTTAGTGGAGGTATGATAAACACAGAAAGCTTAAGTGAACTTCTCAGGGTCAAAGCTTGTATAAGTAGAGAGGAGTGGGATTTAGATCCTGGTCTATAAATTTACAGAACAATTCCTTGGTTTCTTTATGCTCTCTCCTTACATTTATGCAAATAAAATTAAACATTATGATCTAAAAACCTCCTTGAGTTCTAAACATTTTTTTTCCATTTTTTTACCACACAGTGGTATGGTTTAGAGAGCTTTAATGTTCTCACTACTTTTTGAAGCCTTCATGTTAAATATTAATTAAATATTAACGGAGACAATTTAATAGAACTGCACTCCTGAGAAATAGCTTCAGTTGTTACAGAACGTCATCCATAGCATAATACACACAATAATGTGTGCCGTTTGCATGCACTGCTACAGTGGTATGAAAAATCCTGTATATAGAAATATATTTTTACAAGTTGAACAAATGCAAACTGTTCACCTGCACAACATTAACTTGATAACAAAATGTCCTGGGTTTTATTTTCATAAATGTCTTTTGTGTCAGCAAAATACTAATAATGAGTTACATAAAAGTATAGTAGCCCCACAAAAATGGCAAAATCCAGTATATAACTATTCTAATAAAACCACTGCAACTGCCATATATATAATCAAAACAGGATAGGTTGGAATTATACGGATTTTACATTTTCACAGTTTAACTATGGATGGTTGATAAAATATATTTCCTGATGCAACAATGAACAATCATTTCCTAGACTATAAGTAAATCAAATGAAAAACAGCAATAAAACACTCACATGCCTATTTGAAGCTATGGAGTTTTATTTCCTAGACTATCTTGAAGAATGTGATATACATAGCTGGGTGCCATCACTGAAATGTCAAATAAGACAACAGTAGATATAGAAATGAAAATTGTTATACCACCATTCTAAATAAAAAAATATGTGTACATACACAAAGAGAGGTATTTCATGGGTTTGGCTAGATAATTCTTAAGCATCTACAGCATGCATGTTGCATGCATGTGAGCATGTGTGTCCACATGTGCAACCTTGTAACATCAGAAGAATCACTATGAGCGATAATATGTGTCTCACAGTGAGGTTCATTGAAATGGGAAGGAAATGGGAGTACAAGAAAATCATGGAAGGGCAAGTAGAGGAATATACAGACGGATGCAGGGACAGACAGCATGGGAATGGGGAGATGGAAGAGGGGAATCCTGTATTCTTTTTCTTGTTTGCAAGAAGGTTAAATGGAGAAGAATGTAATCGGAAGCCAGGAATGGAAAGAGGGTACAGGTATGGAAGAAGAGGCTCATAAACAAGCATACAACACAAACAAAAACCAACAGAGGAGGTGCTGACACAGGGAGTTTGACAATGGATTTAGATACACAGCAATGGAGAGAGAACAAGTGGTGAAGGGAAGGATTGGACTAAAACAGGGGATGACACAGTAGGAAGGGGACACCATGAATGGGTATTGCCTAACATCCTGCTCTCGAATACACTGCCTTAGGCATGACCCGGGCAATTGCCAGTCATCATCATGACTGCACTCTTCACTGGCTTCTGCCTCAGGTGGGAGTGAATGGCATAGGAGCAGCTTTTCCTCTCACATTGGGATGGTCTCTAGGAAGCCAATGCAGGGATAAAACCGACAGCCACTAACTCTGACATCACCACCTCTAATTCCCACTGAGTTACACACTGTGACCAACCAGCAGGGTCACCAGAGGGAGCCACAACATGTCCCTTTGGGGATCAACAGCCAGGGACCACCAATGGCCATAACTGGTTGGTCATCCTCCTGCCATTACCCAATACAAAGGCAGGCCTTAAGGAAATGTTGAGCTGGCAAAAGACGAATGGACACTATGGTACCCAACAGGGGCAGTTGTGGTTGACACTATATAAAAAAGTAACACTCTGCCCCACTGCTTTACGCTTCTACCATCCTACTTCTCCCTTTATGTCCGTTCTGTACAATACACAACTCACTGACCCAACATCAACATCTCACTCTCTACAACAACTTGTACTAGTTCATATTCCAGCTACTGATATTTTTTGTGTCTTACACTTTCCAATGTAATGTTGTTGTCTTTCGGCTTTTCCCGGTTAGGGGTCTCCACAGCGGAACTCTGGTCCGCTAATGATTGGCAGTAGATTTTCATGAATGCCTAGGTGCCAGCTCGACGTTCAACCTTCAATGAAGGCATGCCCATTTACGCATGTCTTTCGAATGCCCACCCAACCACGGGGAGGAAATGCAGACTCCACACAGAAGGCACTCCCCGCACTTCGACCGAGAATCGAATGGGAGAACCTCTTGCTGTGAGGCAACAATACTACTGCTTCCTATGTAATAACCTTTGAAATTATTTTCTTTTCATTCACAACTAAGAACATTTACATTAAGTATACTTCTTCTGGAGTTGTATTTTTTTTAGCTACGTAATTATGCAAAAGTATATTTTACTTGAACTGCACTGATCTCAAATCAGCCATGTAATTTTTAAAATATAAAGAATTTTTCCCCAGGCCTCAACTGAAAAGAGTGTTAGCCCAGATTACTATCTAGTTAAGAAATTAAGTAAATAAAACATCAAATAAATCATTAAAAGAATATTGTCAAAGAGAGTGAAAAAAAGAATATCCTGTCTGCATCTGATGACAGTACAAGTATCTACAGGTTGATTAAACACATGATAGGTATGCTGTTATGTTAGGGGCCATAATACTAAAAAGGTAGAATTTCATAGTTTCTTATTGGAAGATACGTGCACAGCACCAGCTGGCCTTGGAGAGGGTTGTGACACTAATGTCAGGATAGTGCTGTTGGTCATAAGAGGACATTGACGGTGTGTGTGTGTGTGTGTGTGTGTGTGTGTGTGTGTGTGTGTGTGTGTGTGTGTGCGCACGTGCGCGCACTCCTGTGGGTATGTCATGTGGGACAGTAACAGAGTTAGCCTATGTGGACATGAATAACATTACTAACTATGCAGACCGATAGACATACTCTATCAATGTGCTGTACCAAAAGCAGATGAGAAAATGGTAGCTAAATGGGCAGTTTTTTCATATGTACTATGTGACAGATCTGTTGTAACTTATGAATGCCATGGATATGCTAGCTGCAGTGTCACCTGAATCTGCATTTCGGCCAAAGCACAGCCTTTATAAAGAGATATGTACCCTGCAGGCCTTAGAATGTCCTGCTCCACAGCAATGTTGAAAGAGTAGGTGTAATGTATGGGCAAGCTCAGCTGGGCATATGTTTGTAAATGTGGAATGCACAGATCCCTCAAATATACCCTGTTTGCATATGGGTTAGCATGGGAGTATATGTACAGAGACTATGTCAGGCAGTATGTAGTGCTGTCACATGTGGGAGTTACAGTTGTTTGTAGACACTTACAGCAGTGGGTAATACAATGCAGCTATGATCTATAGAGTTTATATATACAGTGACAGTGACAGTAATCATACTTACCCATACACCCAGAGAGATGCTCCATCCTCTTCCAGCA
>NC_056742.1:297064549-297079549 GCF_019279795.1 Protopterus annectens
AGTCCTTGGAAGTTTGCAACCTATGGGCCTCCAAGCCTCCAAATTTTTTTGAAACTTGCATAAATGCACATGTCCCCTTTGGAGCCATCCTTCTGATTTAAGACGATTCAACTACAGTCATTATAATCTCCACCAATGGATGCGGAGCCTAGATGGCATTCTGAAAGCAGCACTTTTTAGAGCTCCACAAAACTACTCTAAAAAACAGGAAAATAATAGTTTAATTCTAGAAAAAAACTATCAAATATCGGAGATAACTATCTTCATTATCAGTATACCAGTTTTGGGAAATACACATCAAAATCTTCCTGTCAGAATCAGTTGGAGTTTAAACATCTACTGTGGAAATGAGTAGCTCAAAGAACTCTCATTTAGAAGCAACTCTGAAAAAAGAAATTCAACTGATGTCCTCTGCACTACAAGAACTATCCTTGAAAATGGACAGCTTCAAAGAAAATCTAGAGAATCTAAAAGAAAACAGTCCAAAACAAACAGAAACCTTTAAAGAATTATTATAACAACATCAAACCAAACTATCTGACATTGAAACATCACTATGTGACATAGAGGAGAGGCTTAAAGGAGAAGAAATCCAAGGTGAATTTATCCTGCAACAAAACAATTGGCTCATTAATAAGGCAGATGATCTGGAAAACAGAGAAAGGAGAACCAATTTAAGAATCTTCGGGCTACCAGAAAAGACAGAAGGTGAAGATATTATTTTATTTTTAAACTCTTGGTTACCTGACTTTTTGGGCTTAAAGGAAGGTTTATCCTATGGTATAGGAAGAGTGCACAGAGCTTTAGGGAAACCATTACCTTCCTCATCCACCTCCACACCAAGATCTATTGTAGTAAAATGTCTCTTACCAGGACAAAGAACTTGTACTTAAATCTGCCTAGAGGAAAAGTCCATTGAAATACAAACATTCACAAATCAGATCTGACAATGATTATTCTTCCAGAGTTCTAGAAATGAGAAAAAAAAACTGGCCACTGGTGAAGTTACTCAAACAAAATAAAATAAAAGCCCAACTTGCATATCCTGCAAAAATAAGGATTTTTTTTCTAATGAAATGGGGACTTTTAATAATCATGAAGAAACAAACAACAACATAATAGCAATTCCAGAAGACATGGACTGGACTTCAACCACTTCTCTGAAAAGATCCTCTGAAAAAAATACTTGGACTGATGTAAAGAAAAAAAAAGCAAATAACTGAATCAAAAAGTATTTCTTCTACTGCTTCTCTCAAAGAATCAACTAAAATATGAGTCACTTACTAAAGGACAATAAAAAAGTATGTATAATATTTTTTCTTCTCTACTTTCTCTTAATAGATATATTCTCTGTATGAAGTATTTCCACTGTTACATTTTATCTCTCTCTTCTTCTTTCCTTTTAAATTTATACAAGTAGTTAGTATATAAACACTTTCTCAAATGTTAAAATATTTAAAATAACAGTCTAACCATTATTACAGTCTCATTGTTTGTCTGTTGTGGGGAATTGGAAGGAAGAGGTACTTGAGAAAGGCAGCTTATTAACCCACTGCGGGTGTTGAGGGCAAAATGGTTAAAGTGTAAAGCTTTGTATGCTTTTAATCCAATTTCAGTAATGTGAGACATTCGAGATGCTTACAGACAGAAGATTTCTTTTCAGTGATACAGATTACTTTTAGAACAATTCTAGACATGAGATATATGTTTGTTAGTGTTTAAAAATAGCTAATGTTCCTGCTTTTGCAGTTACTTTCTTTGTATTTAAATGTAGAATGTTCTCGGATCCCAAGAACTGTCAGAAATCTTCAAAGTGCTGTCCGCGAGCTCACAAACGCACTTATCACTTTGCATCGAGCCTGAACTGTTCATTTAATTACAATTGTGTAAATTACATCAACATCAGATATATCTAACTTCTCAATTAGGTCATGAAGACCTAAAGAGACAACGAAACAAAACGGACAGTAGATAGGGAAAATAAGATGATGAATTAGGTATCGAGTCGCACCACATTTTATTTCTCACTTATATTAACTCAGAAGCTTCTTTTTGACAATACATCACTTTCGTCCACAACATTGCCTTTTTCGCTGCTCGCATTAAATAACTCCAATGAATTACCTCACATTAAAGACATCCTTACTTGAGAGATGGAAGGTTTTGTGGTGGAGTTGAAACATCACGGAGTACATTATCTTACACACTTCCTCATCTCTCTTAAAGTGGTTGGTGCTCATTTAAAGTATTATACTTGAATAGGTGATAAAATAAGCAGGAAATGGGGAACAACTCAGGGAAAGGAGGAAGGCACTAAAGCGGAATTCCATACTTACACAACTGTCTGTTACATTATAGACCTAACTTGACAATAGTGGAAATGGTTTGTTACAATTCAAATGAACATTTGTTTACTTAATTAGAGGCTATACTCTCACTACATAGGTTACTAATGTCTCCCTCACTCTAACTCTACAAATGAAGTGGCAGTTTCTTGTTATTTTTGTATATATCAGAAAGAATCTTTTCTTGGAAACAACTTCATATTGTACTTATATCTATACATTTTCTCTAAGCCCTAAAGGGACAAACATTCCCTCAAACTGGACAAGAGGAAATCAATAAAAATAGGGGAAGATGAAGGGCAAGGAAAGGAGGGGAAAAAAAGAGAGAGAGTTAGAAAACAACTATAAACATTGGGTCAGTCTTGTGGTCAGATCAAATGAGATGCATACAGATATTTATATTTAAAATGTTACAGATCTGTTTTTTTTCCCTACACTATATGGAAGTTGATTGAAGTTAAATAATTTCATAACCAGAACAATTTAGTTCTATGCATAAGAGAAATGTTAAAACATTTTGTTTCATTAAATATTATAAAATACTTGGATAAGTAGTGAGATGAAATTATGAATACATAAAACAAGATTGGCTCATCTTGAACATGACAGTACTTCAGAAAGGATTCTGTTTGTCTTCTTTAGACAGTTGATTAATAATACTCATACTGGATTATAAAAGTTGGTGCATGGGAATATATGAGCTATATAATAGATTCTTATATTGCTATGAACGCTAAAGGTGTCATATGTAACACCTGGTGTGACTTGATCTTGAAAGGCAATTCTCATGCTAAAAGGCATGAATGATGATGAAAAGGCGTGCTATCATAAATCTTTTGCAGTCAATAAATAGCTAACTTTTCTTCTCTATCATCATATCTGGGAATTTGTAGTATATACTCTTTATCTTTATGAAAGTATTTGTCTATGTGTTCTAATCTCATTTAAATAGTAAAGCAAATATATTAATAATTCCAAGACTGGAAAATTAGTGATGTCTGTGAATAGTTCTGATTACATATGTATATTCTTTGAATAAGACTCGCAGAGATGCAATATGTGAAATACAATATTTGAATGGAAAGCAAGGCATAATTATCTTAACATAATTTTAAGTTTTATAATGTATTGTCTTTTCTTTTATGGGGGGAGGGGGGAGAAAGATGGAAGAAAACTAATTTAACAGAATAACATTTGAAAAATTCCTTTACACTGTATTATTTATATAAGGGTTTTGAGGTTATTAACTTCACATATCAGAATGTCATGTTAAAATCAAACTTGTTATAAAACAAAGACATTCATTAATGTTATAACCACTGAAGCTTTACACCAGTTAAGAAGTGATGAAACACAAAACTGAAATGCTTAGATAAAATTGTAATTGTGTTTAGAATTGAGTTAATAACATCTTTATTTGGTGATATAATAACCTACTGCATACTTAAAAGAACTCCAGTAAAATTTTATAGAGCTCAAAAAAAAAAGTTTTGTTGCTAAGGCATGAGGGTTAATCTGATAGATTTTCTTTCATTTATCAGATTAGGAATGACTAGCATTCCATGGACAATAGAAAGTTTTCTAAAATGTTGGAACTTTTTGTTATATATAGTCTTTTATACATTGTATATGTTCTTGTTTTTTATCTGGCCTGAATGTGACTATAGCTTATATTCCTTAGCAGGAAAAATTAATCTGACATTAATATTTAAAGATGACAAAAATAGTTTGCAATGTCAATATCTTGGGAGACTTCTGAGTTCTATTTATATATTTGTCTTATAGACCTAGTTTATGAATAGGGATCTGTCATTTTTATCTTTTAATGTTAATGGTTTGAACAATCCAAGGAAGAGATCTAATTTATTGAGGTACTTAAAATTAAACAAACCTCAGGTAATCTTTCTTCAGGAAACTCATTTCAAAACAGATGATAAATATATGTGGTGTCCAAATGAATATTCAATGATATCCCATTCATCATACAAATCAAAAACTAGAGGAGTAATGATCTTTTGGAAGAAAGATATTATTTTTCCCCAAATTATCTTTAATTATGAAGATGAAGAAGGTCTTATGGCACTAGTCACAATGAAATTTAACAATAGAATTTGGACACTGCTGAATTTATATTGGTTTCCTGGCATAGGGACAAAGACAGTTAAAAAACATCTAGATTATATTAATAATTCATACAAAGGTAACCTAATAGTAGGAGGTGACTTCATTTGTATACTGAGCAATTCTGAGACTACAAATATGAGAAATCTTCATCTTATCCCTACAGCAAAAATCCTAAAAAATGGAGTGAAACCCTTAGTTTAATTGACACTTTCACTTTCAAAGAAGATAACTCACTTTTATTCTCTCATCAATATTTTAGATTTAGAACCCAAACTAGAATAGATAAATTATTTGTCTCACAAGAGTTGAACACTAAAATAATAAATTTTCAATAATTCCCTGCCCTCTATCTGATCATAACTCACTCATTTTAAAACTCCAAACAGATTTTAAAAAACTAACTCATATAACAAGAATACCAGCTTATATCACAAAATTAAGAGAATTTAAACCTTGGTTAGTAACAGAACTACAATTCTTTTTAGATACTAATTATTCTAAAGAGATAAACATAGTTATGATATGGGATGCTTTTAAATCTTATATATATGGAAAAACCCTCGCATGGTTTAAAAATAAATCAAAAGACTGGGAATCAGAACTACACAATATACAGAAACAGCTAATAAAGGCAAAAAATAATGAGCTAACACCTATGTCTAACAATAAAAAGGCAATTGATTAAATAAAAAATATAATGAAATTTTAACTCACAAAACTAATTTGGTTCTAGAAACATTTAAATTAAATGCATATTCCACATCACCTAGACATATGCATAACTTAGCTTCATGAGTTAAAAAACAACCTAAAGCAAACAACATTATCAAAATTACTCATGAGGGAAAAAAACAGAGAAGTATGATATACTTGATGCCTTCAAATACCACTATATAAAATACTTTGGAAGTATCAATTCTCATAGTAACATTTCAAATTTAGAATTACATTTTCCCAATATTAAGAAAATCCCAGAAACAGTAAAACTAGAACTACAGAAACAAATCTCTCATAAAGAAATCACAGAAAATATTAAGGAAAGCAAAAGTAATAAAGCTCCAGAATTGATGGCATTATAATAGAACTTTATAAAATATTTCTAACTTCTATAATCTCACTACTTCATGAAACTTTACTTGAAATCCAAATTCACAATACAACACCACCCTCATGGCATTACTCCTTAATCACACCCATCATAAAAAAGAATAAAAAATCCACATTATGCAGCTCCTATAGACCAATTTCTCTTCTCAATAACGATTATAAAATATTTATGTCAATCCTGGTCAACAGAATCAAAAAATTCATACCTCATATTATAAATGAAGATCAAACAGGTTTTATTCATGACAGACTTACTAATGATAACATTCAAAGAATTCTAACTATTATTGATTTCCTAAATGGAAGTAATCAAGAAGCATTACTAATTGCCCTAGATATAGAAAAAGCCTTTGACTCATTAAAGTGGGAATATTTATTTAAAATATTAGAACTCTATGAATTCCCTCAAACTTTTATTTCACTGATAAAAATATTTATAAAAATAACTTTGCATATGTAAAACTTGTTCCTTTCACTTCTGAGTCAATAGCAATTACAAAAGGTACAAAACAAGGATGTCCCCTGTCTCCAGTTTTATTAGCCCTAGCTATTGAACTATTTGCCTCTTCAATCTGCTTAAATCCCATAATAAAAGGTATAGATGTACATGGACAATATAATACTAAAATCATGCTTTTCGCAGATGATGTACTTCTCAGACTGTCCTATTCAAAGGAGTCTTTAGAAGAATTGGATGTTCAGGTAGAAAAATTCTACTCAGTTTCAGGTTTATATTTTAATAAAGCAAAATCTAATTACCTAGTGTTGAATAAAAAGAATAAAATCTTAGTGGATGAAAATCATATAATTGGTAAACAAGTACACACTCTAAATTACCTAGGCATTACCTTATGTAATAGCAAAGAATAAATATTAACTACAATAATATCATAAACACCTTAAATATTCATATCACAAAATGGAACAAAATCAATCTGTACTTTGAAGACAGATTACAATTAATAAAAATGGTATTATTACCGAAAATTCTTTACATAGCGCAAGCTATTCCCAGGATTCCAGACAAACTTACACTAAAAAAAAAACTCACTTTTATTAAAATTCCTTTGGTATCCTAACAGAAACAGAATAGCTATCACACATCACATCAGACCTTGGGACCAAGGGGGAATTAACTTTCCAGATGTAGAAGGTTACATTAGAAATTCCATCTTTAGAATTGTTATCAATTGGATAGATCCTAGCTACTCTTCCAACTGGAAAGAATTATTTACTATTATTCATTTGAATGAAAATTCCTTGATAAAAAATGTTATGTTAGATGGTTATACTAATATACCTTGACATATTTTATGTATATGTATTCAATATAACATAACAAAACCTAATAATCTAACTTTTATAAACTATATCTTTAACATATTTAAAACATTTATTATGATCAATTCAGACATAAGGATTTGGATGAATATTCTAACTCCCTTTAGCTCTACAAAGGGCTTCTTTAATAAGTCATTTAAAAATGTTTCCATTTCATGGGAAACTAAACATTTTATTTGCTGGCAACACTGCATTAAAGATTTAAAACCAATTGATAGTCAACAAATAGCTAATACTTATCTCCATCAGACTAGTTATTACTTCAAAATATAATACTATATATGTGTGATTTGTGCAGAACAATTAGTAGTTCTCCTTTTAAAGATAAGCCAAACTTTATAAAATTTTTAAATGAAATCATATATGATAAACATAATTGGAAAAATACAATTTCAAACCTATATAAATTACTAATAAATTATAAAGTTAAACTCAGGCAAAATTATTGGAATTTTATTACTAAAGGTCACTCAATTAACCTAACTTTAGAAAACAAAAACAATTTATTGTACACTGTTAAATTAACATCTAATACTCAAGTCTGGAGAATATATACTTGGAAATTAATGCACAGATCTTTCTATACACCAAATAGACTTAGCAAATTTAATTCTTCTAATAGTGTAGTTTGCTGGAGATGTCTACAAACTTGTAAAGTAGATTGGATACATATATTTCATGATTGCATTAAACTTAAAAAATATTGGGAAGACATTAAACATTTTTTGCAAGCTTTATTTTCAGACACCTTTGTATTAACAAAATCGTTAATCTTTCTGAATGTTAATGAAAAAACAGAAATGAATAGAAAAGACTTATATTTATTATGGACTATTCTAGCAGTGGCTAAGAAATGTATTTCTAGGAAATGGAATTCCAATTCTGAACCAACTTTTGAAGAATTTTTGAACCTCGCGAACGAAACTGCGTTGATGGAAGTCAAAGTTAAAGAGTCAAGGATTACTCCTAAGAAATGGGGCAACAATCCATGGAAGAAGGTAACTCATCTTATCGAAACATCGAGAATGGATTCAGTCTCTTCCTGAAAGAATGGTATTAAGAAGACAAAAGGAAAAAAAAAAAAACGTTTGTCTAAACAACATGTATAACTGTCTTGGATTGGTTTATTGCATAATTTATACTCAGGCCAATGTACATAATGTAAATATTTAGTTATTTTTGTTAATATTTATTATTTCTTTTGGATAATTTACAAGTAATTAATTGTTAAATTTTCAAGAAAAACAATAAAAACTCATGAGTAAAAATAATCTCCACCAATGAGTGCATCCTAAAATTAAAGTCACTTGAATGTTTATATCAAAAATGTCTAACTGTAATAAAAAGTGGCCATAATAAAGTATTCCAATCTGTTTTACAGAAATGTACACTAGCCAAGGAAATCCAGATGCATGACAATTTAACTTGAACATGGCACTAGAGTCAGACATTCTCATCCACAGACAGCCCCATTATCCAACAGTTATCATGCCAGTGCCTGTGTAGCTTCATACTAACAGCAAGATTCACCATCCTCATCCACACACAGTCCCATACCCATCAATTATAGCTTGATAGCTGATTGTGATAAAGTGTATAGGATTGTGACAGCAAAGGTTGAGAGGTGAATCCTGATATCCAGGTGGAAAACACATATCTTTCTGGGTTATTTCCTACTGAAATGTTGTCACTCAAAATGCTGAGTGCAGGAAAGCAGAAAAAAAATAACAAAGGTTGAAAACACAGACGAGGAAATCTCAAAAATCACTCTTCTCCTTAAAACTTATTTTTGCAGAGGAAGCAGCCCCCCCCCCCATACTCACACACTCCCTGAACTTATATATACCAACTCCTAGATTACCTTACCTTGGAGAAAAGGGAATATTCCAAGAAATGGCATCTCAGATGTTTGATCTTTTGTCCATTCAGTCTCTGCATTTTTGGACTCATTCTAGCAGGTCCTGACATTTCAAATGGTTACCACTGTAATTCTTTCTAGCACACAGAGCTTTACCTGCATCTAGGTACTACAAAAGTAAAAAAATGTAGTAGTATTAAGTGATCTATTGTTTAGAAAGGCATAACACACTAACCTCTGCTACAGAGAGAATACCCACCCAATAAGGCCATTGGGAAATCAGCAAACACTTTTCCTGGATAAAACAAAGACAAAACAAAGTGTTTAAGTTGGTTTACCATCTTTATGCCACTCCTCCTCTGTAGCTGCTTTGTACTAAGTGTGAGGTTAGTGTTTAACAGTACTGAGATAACGCTTAATTTTTTACCTTTCAGATATCAGAAAGATGCTTAACAAGCCTGCCTTTTCATCTGTTTCAGAACATAACTGTAGTACTCCATACACTGCCAATAAAATAATAACTATAGGCAGAATCATGTAGTTCAGGTGTTCTTCATACAAACATATAGTAGTCCAAGTATACCAGCTTATTTGAAACAAATGCACATTAGTTCTGCTAACCTAACAACAAGAGGGTAAGTTACTTTCATGCACAGACAACCCTCACTGTGTAGTTAGAGTCAGGTTGTTAAGTATATCTCATCTGCTTGTGATAATAAATACCTCCCAAACTCTTACAGAAAGAAGCAGGACAAAAACAAAAACTAATAAAGAACATGTGGCTCAAAAATAGGACCAGCATTTAAATGCTTTGAAAATCACTAGAATGACAGTTTTCAGAAGCATATGAAGTGTAAAAATAAAACTGTCATTATTTTGTGACTGCAGCAGTTCTCAGCATTTACCAGAAAACCACAAATGTGTCAAGGAACAGACTCTCAGCTTCTTTTGAAAAGAATTCCGGACAAATCCAAAAATAATGGGAGCACAGAGGCCCAAAGTTAGGGACAATTTTAAATATGACTCTACTGTAGTTAAAAAGTTAAAAAACACATTTCCATCAGTATGCATTTTCCGAACAGTAAGGTATGAAACTCTAAAGCCTGTTATTACTGGCTTCCTATAGTCTTCAGTGATTTACCAGTTTTGAGACAGGGTAGAAGCCTGAAGAATATTAGGGACATTCTGTAAAACCAAAAACAGTTCAGTGGTATTAAGAATAGTTTAAGAGCTAGACTATTTTATTTATTTATTTTATTTTACATTTGTTGACCGGGATAGTCCAACTGGATATATGTTTATTTTCAGTAGAGGCCTTGGGAGAAAAGCTCCAAGATCATAATACACTTCGAACATTTAGTAAATACTAGTTTCATACAGGTTACAGACATAAGCAAATACCAGTATTTTATACATATAGTACCTTCTTCTTACATTCAGGTTTAACACACATTGAGCAGCATTTTATACAATTGACCCTTCCTGGAATGGTGTAGGGAGATAAAGTAAAAAGAGCTGTAGGTAAGAACCCTAGGTAATAGAGAGGACACTAGTCAGGATTAATGCAAGGACATAACCAGTGTGTTTTGAACTATTTCTTGAGTTTGTTTTTGAATAGGATTACTGAGGTTTCAGAGTCAAGTCAGCTGGGAGTAGGTTCCATGTCTTTCCAACAGAGTTGGCAAACAAAGAGTCCCCAGCTGAGTAGCTGGATATGAAAGTTTGAACTAGGAGTCTAGTGGATGAGTGGAGTGGCCAGTGTTACTGTAGAGGCTGATAATATTTTTAATGCAGGTGTATTTTCCAGTCTGTATGCGCCACTATGAGCTGGTTGAACTGTAGTAGGCTAGGCAGTTCAAGCCATCCTAGGAGAGTTATGTTGTGGCAGTGGTATATCTGGTAGGCCGTGCCAGTAGCAAATATGGCAATGTGGTTATAGCAGGAAGATAGTTTTTAAGATCTGTTTTTTTTTTTCAAGTTGGAGAATAGAGGTGAGGCATAGAGAAGAGTTGATAGTAGATGGGATTGGGCAATTGCAGATCTCGCAGGTGGGGTGAGGAAATATTTGATTCTGTAAAGACAGGCGAGATTGTTATTGATAGCTTTAATAATTTGATTGATATGCATATCAAACTTAAAGTTGTTATTGACTGTGACACCCAATAGTTTAGTTTGGGCTTTGGGGGAGATAATAGCGCCATTGTTAGTTGCTATGTTGAAGAGTGGGGGGGGGGTCTTGTGTGTGTGGGGGAGAAGAAAAGCAGCTTAGTTTTTTTTGGGTTTAGGATCAAATGTTGATTGGAGAGCCAGTTTTCCACTGTATTGAAGGTATTTTGGGTTAATGCATATAGATTAGCTGGGGAGGTGGCAGAACAAATCAAACTGGAGTCCTCCACATATTGAATGCAGGTAGCATCTGGGATGACTGTATGAAGATCGTTGATAAAGTTAGAGAAAAGAAGGGGTCCTAGTATAGATCCATGGAGGACTCCTAGTGTGATGGGTAGGCAGGATGATAGCTTGTCCTGCCATAGGACTGCATACACTAAAGAAATAAAAACAGAACTATCTCACCTAATGCAGGCCTCCTACACCAAGCACGGAAAAGCTGTTAGCAGGCATTTAAATGTATATGCAGTACACATCCACATATTGTGCATGAACAGAGGCTCAGAAACAAAGTATCATTTGTGAGTCCTTGTACTCTGCTGGCAAATTATATTCAAACATGTATTTGTGCACATTTGAAAGGAATGTGTTCCCTGAGTATAAGGAAATACTTGCAGTGGTCTTTCAATGCCTTTTTTAAAGTTATTTTGTAAATCATTGGCTGTTACATTCAGGCAATAAGTAAACATAGTGAGTTAGCAGTGCTAAATGTAGCAACAACTGAAACTTTAATTTCAGCTAGATTAGCAGATTGTAGCATGTTGCATGGACAGCGTGGGCCACCTTAGAGCTCTGAGTTCTGGGTGATCACCCATTTTGCCCATATTATAATCCACCATTGATGAAGCTGCCTTGCCTAATTCCACTGTCAATCTGAAATTTATCTTCCAAATGACCTTCAGATGATATTGTCATCCTATAATAGTTTGTAAATGCAAAGCCTCTTTTATAGCCTGAAATTTATTGCTAATACACATCTTCCTTATTATCATCTATAAATTGCTTCATATCAACTCTTTTGAAGGCACATTCTATCTAAATCATTAAACAGTGCATTCAGTTTCAGTGACCTAACCAAAGTTTATTTTTCAACAATATTATTTTATATGAAATATGCATCAATCATTGACCTGTTTTATCTAAATAAAATCTGCTTCTATAAAAGAACCCTTCTCCTAATTAAAGCCTTACATCATCCAGGAACACAGTAGAGGATATTTTCAATAAACAGTAAGCATAATAGGTAATACATCATGTTTTTTTCACATTCATTTCTTATAACCCAAGAGAGCTATACCTTGTTGCTAAGAACTTGTAAACTTTAAATCCTAGATATAATTCCTAAATGGATTTATCAGTACTATCACTCATTCTTCCTTATGATCCGTATATACATCATTCATTATCCTATATAACCCTGATGTCATATTTTGCTTTATACTATTCATATGTCTCTTTATCATTTCAGCTGCTAGTTCTCTAAATTCAAATGTCTTCTTATTACATGCACTTCTAATCTCCTTCAAATTATTTCTCAATATTCTCTCCTTGGGAACAAATTCATTTCTAAACAGTAAGACTATTTACTATCATCAAGAAACCAGTCACTAGAATGGATACAACATCCCATATAATTGTTCAACAAGGACCAGAAATATTTGATATCATTATCTGAAGTAATCTGCAGCATTTCTTCACAGTAGTGGATTTCACAGAACAGTGCTTGCCAGCATTCATCAAATCAATACAATTTTAGAAAATGCAATGCAGCATTTTAACATTAAAATCAATTAAAGTTAAATAATCCTGTTACTAGTATGTATTTATTACTTTTCACTATTGGATTTCAAAGAATAGACCCTGTCAGCAGTTGCGAAAGAAATATAATTTATTTTTCTTTTTATATCATGAACTTACATCTCAACCTCTTAGTGCAATAAATCTGGACAAATCTTAAAATAATGGGGAACAAAGTCCAGAAAATAGGAACATATTTTAAATATTGTTCTTACAAACTTAGAAAGTTACTAGAATAAAAGGATTTGTGTTAGCATGGATTTTTCTGAAGGATATGAAGTCTGAAACTTAAATGTATGTCAATATTTAGTCATTTCAATCTTCAACGATTGGTCAAAAAATACAAATTTTATGAGGAACAGACCAAAAATATGAGACAAAAATCTGGACCTTCTGCAAAAATCTGGACACTTGAGAGGTATGATGTGATTTTTGTGTGTTGCTCTTCCTGCATCATCAACTGCATGTAGACTATTTTTATATTTATGCCACAGAGGAAAGAAGTTCTGATTGTGATGCAGGTGATTCATGTTTGATTAGTGGATTTAGTACATAAGGAGTCAGTAGGGAGATAGAGAACAAGTACCATTTTGCCAGTCCACCTATCTGGGGCGGGGGTAAGGGTGTGGTCCCTTGGTCACAGAACAACACTCAGGAAAGAAAAGTGATTTTAGTCCTGTGACAAAACAATAAAAAAGTATGTAGGAATGTACTTGTAGTCATTCTATGGAATAGCTTTGCATAGAGGTCATTCCATGCAAGGCCAGCGGGTCTACAGATACATGGTTCTATAGATATGTGTCAGTTTAGTATGTTGTAAATACTACACAGTGTACTTAACTTGGTGATCATCTGATAATTATACATAAGTCAGTGATACATACAACTGGATGAACTGCTTTTACACCATGCAAGAGGCAATTTCCATGCTTCACATGTGAACCCTAGTAGCGACAAACCAACTATGCAGATACAAAGCTAGATAACCCTGTTTATACTGTGCAGTGGGTGAGTTAAACACAAACTCTAAAGCTAGTGTCTTCCCTTTTTGGTAATTGTGGTCTTGCTACCTGTTTCAATGCACTATTTACCTTTTCCCTAGATTTGGACATCTCCAGATGATGCTCTCAGAAATGAGAACTAATGATACCGCCTCATACTTTCTTATACTAATCATTAGATACAGTATTACTGCATTGATAAACAATACTTCAGACTAGAATCCTAATCATCTCTGAACATTACCCTCACGGAAATGCCATACATATACAGAACACATATAATCTCAAACTAATCTACCTTACCAGCTGGTGTGTCAAATATATCATTAAAAATATGCAATTGCTCATATATATTGTACAACACCTTTGTCGATGGCAACAGGCAAGTTGGTTCATCATTTTACCTATTTTTCCCAATTGCCATTACACACACACACACACACACACACACACACACACACACACACACACACACACACACACACACACACGCATGAGAGAGAGGGGCGGGGAAAGAGAACAGTCTACAGTTCATTGATCCCAGTACTCCTTTAAGTAAATTATTCTCATTCACAATTATGCGGGTTCAATATCCCCGCTTACAGTCAGGTGTTTAATGGCAATAGTAAATCAATAGATCCTGACAAAGTAGTAAATCTTGCATTGGTTGACTACTCTGTGATGTTTAAATTCCAGCTCTACTATCTGTATTTCTGGGTCCTGGAAATCCATTTCCACCTCTTTATCCCCATCATCTGACATAGGCAATGAAGGTAGTGCTTCTTACTAATGTCACACCTCCACTGTATCTTTTAGTTTATGTTTCTGGAAAAGCTTCTATATTCCTGTGCAACCTTGTAAAGAAACATGTGAATCTGATGCTCTGCAAAATCTATCAAGGTTTTAGAAAGCAGGAAGCTGAGAAACTTGGAAAGCAGATATCGGAGAGAAGGCATCCTATAAAACTCTCAGGACTGTTGCTTTGGCCTCCGACTTTGTACAGTCCATGCTAAAAGGTTCATAATATTTTTTGTGACTCTGACAGCTCCTTTAATTCCCAGTTACAGAAATCCTTCATGTTGGAAAGTGTGTCTCTTTTCCTTTTTGCGATGAAGGTGACGTCTGATGATGAGGAATCTGACAACACACAGTCACATGTGCCAAATTGCTGAGGCACTTGTTTTCAGGATTTCACTGGACTCGAATTTGAGCTCTTCACCTAAGTTAAAATCACATCTGGTATGTGCATTCTGACAAG
>NC_056742.1:297087049-297152049 GCF_019279795.1 Protopterus annectens
TTTCAGCCTGTTTTTGTGATCCTTATAGTTTATAATGTATTCCATATAAAAGGGTACGTGGGACCAAACAGTGAGCAAAGTTTGAAAAAAAAACTTAGCACTGTGGTTGGCATTACTTCCTTGTGCTGGGTAGGGGCCACCTTTCTCCAACAGCAGCCTATGAAGAAATAAGGTTAGTAGAAGGCCACAGCATTCTTTGATCAGGCACCCAAAGATATGACATGCATATATATTTCTGGCATGTTTCTGTGAAGAGCAACATTCAGATATGAGAGAGTAAAATGAAACAGAATTTATTGAAAACATTTGAGAAGGGGCAAGTGAAGGTCTTTCATTTTCACATCTTAATGACTGGTGCATAAAATCTTTCTTTAAATGGAACCAAGCCGTAAAGTAACAACTTCTTAGGTAACTCCTGAACGAAAGAAATAATTCAACAGCAAGTGCAAAAAAAAAAAACATATCAGCTCACAAAGATCCAATGAACTTCAAAGGGCTTTTATATAAAATACTATAAAATGAAGCTTTTGGGCATAGGTGCTTTTTCAAGTGAATATGGTAGAAGAAACTCAACGTGAGTTATCTAACCTTAATATATATATGACTTAGTTAAAAATAATCCATCTTAGTAAAAAAAATATTCCATCTAATCATATCTTGCAGTATTCATTGATTCAGCAATGAAAACTTAAATTTATAAAGCAGCCGGGTTGCTCTGCATTCGACGTCAATGTTTACTTTAGGAATTCTGCTCTCCTTTTAAACTAGTTGCAATTACTCTTCAAAATTGTCCAGGTAAGTACCAACAATTTACTAATTCAGTTCCATTTGTAAAAGCTTTCAAGTAAATGCATGCGAGTGAATAAAATTCATATTTCATTTCACAGTATGTTACACATAGTCTACAAAGTCCATCTGTGCTTAAACAAAACAATGCCATGCTTTCTTAAATGTCATTAGTTGTCAAATAAAATTCTGACAGCTGACCTTAAAAGTAAGATGTTTTATATGCATAGCTGTCAAATAAGAAATGCCGCCAATAATGTGCACATCCATGAAATAGCGTTTCCTACATACATATGTAATAATTTGTTCTCATGAAAACAAGTGATCATATTTTTAAAATACATCAATTAATACTGAATAAAGTCAAAGACAAATGCAGCTATAGTATAAGTCAATCCCTTTGGAAGGGAGTTTTTGCCTTCTATTGCACGATGAAAAACAAACACAAAGCTTGCATACTATTATGTACACATCTATAATCTTTGACCTGCAGTATCAGTTACACTCTTGGTGTGCAAAGACTTCCATGATGGGAAAGACAATGCTGCGGCAGAGGCATTTTATACAACTGCCGAATATAATACTGAAGATAGCTTTTTAACATTCCTAACAGTATTTTTTTATTCATTTTAGCAAGGTTCTTTGAAGCCTTTCTGAAGAAATGTCAGTATGTGGCAGGTTTTGTTTCAAAATACTGGAATTTAGTAATAGCATAAGGCTCTTCTGATGCAATACATGCTAAAATAATATTTTCAATAGTGTTGCTTTAAATATTAAACATACTGGTGTAAGGGTCCTACTTCAGGAATATTAGTTATATAAAAATGTCCACATCTGGCATAAATGATTTTGCATCTTAAGCCCAATATCTTCTTCTGGCTTGCAAATGAAAAACTGCATGATAACATGGGTTTAAAAAATTATAGCTATTCATAGGTTCATAGGTAGGTATTAGGCTATCTGCCCGAGGGCATTTATAAGCCTAGCCAGAGTGTGTCGGATTTTGCTGCCCCATTAATTAATTAATTAACTGATCCTCTGTCAAGCAGAGCCGATAAAGTGATCCCAGGGGTGTATTTTCTGTTACCCATCCACTTGTCAAGGTTTCTCTTGAAGAGTGTTAGTGAGGGGCTCTGCCTGATGTAATTTGGAATTTTGTTCCAAAGCATGGGGGAGTCTCTGTGACAGGAATCTATCCCTCCAGCATGTTCTATTTATTGTTGTGGTGAGGTTTAGCTCACTAGAGCGTGTAGCTCGCAGTGACTTGGATTTCTTTAGGTGGAACATGTCCATCAATTCTGAGTTTTACATGTCTTTGTAAGTCAGGCAGAGATCACCTCACAGTAAGCGATGTGCCACTGAGTACAGCCAGAGATTTTTCAGTCGGGCTGCATAGGACATATGTTTGAGGCCAGTAATCCTCTTGGTGAGGTACTCTTGTGGTCTTTCCAGCTGTTGGAAGTGTCCTGTGATGTACATCCAAAATGGGGCATTGTACTCTATGATGGGTCTAATGAGTGACGAGTAGAGGCACACTATAACCTCTTTATTTCTAGATGCGAACCCTTTAGTAATTAGATGGGCCACATAGAAGGATTTCCTAACTACTTTAGCAGTATGATTGTCAAAGGAGAGATTACTATCTCCCTGGGTCCCCAGATCTCTTATTACCTCTTCCATATTAAGGGGGCTGCCACCTATGTGGTAATTCATGGGTGTTTTGTTTTGCCCAAATGGGATGACTATGCATTTTTTGGCATTTAGCATGAGGCCATGACTTTGACACCAGGTGTCCATCTCAGTAAGGCCCTTTTGGAGGATGTCTGTGTCAGCTGGAGGGTCAATTATGGCTCCCAGTTTGCAGTCATCGGCAAACATGGTTAGCCATAGTCCTCCTGTGTTTGCCTGTTCTTCTGAGAAGTATATGCTGAACAGTAGGGGTCCAAGGACCGAGCCTTGCAGGACACCACTTGTGACTGGTTTAGAGTCGGACCTGGAGTCCGCTATTCTTACCGTGTGAGTTCTGTCTGTTAGCCAGTTGGCAACCCATCTCATGACGTATGGGTTTATGTTTAGGCTGGTGAGTTTTTCTGTAATACCAGAGTGGGGAATGATGTCGAAAGCCTTGGTGAGGTCAAGGTAGGCTGTGTGCACCACTTTTCCCTCATCTATGGCCTTGTTGACTGTCTCAAAGACGTCAACCAGGTTTAGTAGGCATGATCTGCCCTAAACAAAGCCAGACTAGGTTGGGTCAAGTGTCTGGAGGTTCCCAATGTCTTTGTTAATGAGTTCCATGATGATGCACTCCATAGCCTTGCAGACCAGGCTAGTCAGGCTTATGGGGCAATAGTTACCAGGGTCAGTTGTGGCCCCTCCTTTGTGGAGAGGAATAACCGTTGCTGGGCGCCATTCTATGGGCACATAGCCTGTGGAGAGGCTGAGGTTGAACAGCGTGTTTAGGTGGGGGGTTAGTTCACTCTTAGTTCGTGCAAGATGCAACCTGGGACACCATCTGGTCCCATTGATGCTGTGTTTTTGCCTTTTGAAAGGGCTGTTTTCACCTGTGCGTCTGTGATTTTTGGGACACTACACTTTTCCGGTATTGTTGTGGTCCCTTTTGGAGTTGAGAGGGGGGTGAAGTTTGCACTGAATCTATCTGAAAGGATGTTGGCAATATTAGTAGGTTCAGTATATTTTGTGCTATTTTGCACTAGTTCAGTTCATATCTGCGAGTTGCCACTTAAATTCTTAACATAGCTAAAGAAGGCTTTGTGGTTATCTTTTGAATCCTTGGCTATTTTTCTTTCGAAGTTAGCCTTGGATGAATTTATGAGGGACCTTAGTTTCTTACTGATACTGATCAGGGATGTCTTTCCTTCTTGGGATTTGCTTTTTTTCTGAACTAGTTTCCTCCTTCTCTTGTATAGCCTGTTTATTACAGGGGTCCACCAAACTGGTTTTCTTCTCTTAGAGGAGTGAGTCTTGGTTTTGCTTGGGATGGCACAATCCATGCATTCTTGAAGGTGCTCATAGAGTGCATTTGTAAAGGTTTCTGTGTCTTGGGCAGCATTACCATTTAGCGTGGGGGCTGTGAAACTTACCACCTCTGTCTTAAGTAAGGTGAAGTTTGCTTTAGAAAAGTTTTTTCCTGTGCTTTCCTTAGTTGGGGGTTGTTGGTGGGGTGTGGTCATCCAGAGTGATTAGTTTATGGTCTGATCTAACCAGTGACAGGTCAACCTCCAGTGTGGAACACCTGTCACCCATATTGGTGATGACCAGGTCCGATATGTTTTCACCTCTGGTAGGGGAGTTTACCAGCTGATCCAGGGCATTTGAGTTGATGAATTCCAGGAAGAGCTGGGCCTGGGAATTTGTACTCAAGTAGTTTTCCCAGTGAATGGTAGGGTAATTGAAATCGCCCAATATCAGGGTGTTTGGTAGGACCTTCATGTTTTCCAGTGTCTCCAGAAAAGTGGAGTGGTGGTCCTGGGTCATGGAGGGTGATCTGTAGGAGACCACAATTTGCTTAGCAGATTTGCCCGATATTAGTTGCACATGGATGATCTCAGAGGTATCATGCTGCGCCACTAACCTGGAGGTGTATGTATCCTTAATGAATATGGATACACCCCCTCCTTTTGTGTTTCGGTCCGTGTTCTGTGGCCGAAACCTGTGGTATGAGGTGTAGCCCAGTAGTGCTGGGGTGCTCTCTGGAGCCTTGAACCAGGTTTCAGTTACTGCACAGATGTCGATGTTCTCCATACTGAGGAGTGCTTCAAGGACATGCATTTTGAGATTTAAGCTCCTGGCTTTGAGTAGCATAACCCTCAGTTTTTTGTTAAGTGTGCTGTTTATGGAGGTGGGTTTGACTTTTGAGCCTTGCTAAAAAAGGCACTATGGGGGCAGCAAGAGCCTTGGCCAGTATTCAAAAGCCTAGGGGTGACAGGTGCAAGCCATCTCTTGTGAAGCAACACGGCTTGTCGTGCATGTTGTCCCAGGCTGACAGCCACTGGATCCCCTTTGAATGACACCAGAAGCTTAGCCAACTGTTGAAATTGATAATTTTTTCTTTATACTGAGGTATCATTCTTGGTGAGGGAAGGTTGCTACTCAGGGTCAGGGTCATACCAGCCTCGGCTGCATGATCAGAGAGCTCTTCCATGTCTCTTTTCATGTAGTCCAGGGAGATACATCTCAGGTCATTCACACCAACATGAACAATGACAGAGTCATATTTGTACTTGTTCTGGAGTGACCTGAGTGCTTGTGTTATGCGACTGATTCTGGCTTCTGACAGGCAGCTAACAGTAACCTTCTGCTTGTCCAGCCTAGTGAGTGGGACGTCAGTGTGCCTGACTATAGAGTCACCTATTACTAGTGTGTTAGGTATGTTATTTCACCTTAAGGGCTGTGATTGTGTGGCACACTGATTTTGTGTTTTATGTGTTGTCTAGTTTGTGACGGGAAGTGCAGGTTGTTTGAGTGTCTGCTTTGGAGGTCTCTGATGCTTTTGCAGGTTTTTATTTAGAGCCTCCAAGTATGATTTTGTGTATTTATGTGTATTTTTTGCCAGTGCTGTTTTAGTAGGTCTGTGTGTGGCTGGAGGTGTGGTGCAAGTGTTACATTTCTACTCTTGACTATCTGTTCCAGTCTTGGGTGGAGACAGCTTAGCTTCCAGTTTGTCTGTATAATTGCATCTCCCGCATATGTTAGTGTTTTGTGGTAGGAGGAGAGGGTTTTATGTGTACATGAGACAGTTGTAACATTGCCTCAGGATACCCAGATTCACCAGCTGGACTGTAGAGTGCACCTGAAGTTGCCATTTGGTCATGCCTGAATAGTAGGGTGAGCTGCTTAGTCGCTTGGTTGGTGAGTGGTGAATAAAGAGCCTTGCCCTGCTGGGCAATCAGTGTCAGGGTATATTAGTGCTTGCTATTAGGTCTGAGCAAGTGCTGGGCTGTAAGATGCTTTTTGAGTGCTTAGGTTGAGAGTTAGACTAGTTTCAAGGGAAAAACTGAAGAGGAGACTTAGTAGAGCTGGGAATAATTTAACCGTAGCTAACCGGCACTGCCCGGTGCACAAAACCATGCAAATGCATTTTTTATAGTAGGGAAATGAAAGAGAGAAATTAGCCCAAAATGGCCAATAAACTACTAACTTCTGGGCTGGAACCACTCCTCCAGGGACAGATAGGTTGCTCAAAGCTCCCCTCTCTCACAGGTGAACAGAGTAAGGTATGGGCAACTCAGAAACTAGTATCACAGCCCTGAATTCAGCACTGGCCTGAGAACTGGACTACGCTAGCTTAGAAAGGCAGGAAACAGAGATTTTTTTTTTGTTTTTTTGAAAAGATAAGGCAAAAACAGTAAAAAATAAACTTAAAACAGTTTTAAATGACTACAAACAATCAGAAAAGGCTATCGTACTTTAGTGTGTAGCCTACAACAGTTAAACAAATTCTTCTTCCGGCTTTTCCCAGTTAGGGGTCGCCACAGTAGATCATCTGTCCGATCATGATTGGCAGTGGAGTTTAACAATGTCGAGTTGCCAGCCTGGTGCCCAAACTTCCACAGAAGGCACACACATTCACACACTCACACCTAAGGCCAATTTAGAGTGTCCAATCCACCTATGCATGTCTTTGGGATGTGGGAGGAAACCAGAGCACCCGGAGGAAACTCACTTGACCACAGCGAAGACATGCAGACTCCGCACAGAAGGCACCCCAGCTGAGAATTGAACCAGAGAACCTCTTGCTGTGAGGTGGCAACGCTAACTGCTGCACCACCATGGCCGCCCTACAACAGTTAAACAAATTATTTAAACAAAAAACAACTTTTTAAAAGTGCAGGCAGTCAAATAAGTACAATATGTAAAAAAAAAACAAGCTTTTAAATCACAATAAATGCTGGAAAACAGTTAAGTACAGCAAGAAAGTACAGAAAACTGATACTTAATCCCTCCAAAGTCTCTCTTCTAAGTGAGAAGGCTTGTATCAGTTTAAGGCTTTCTAGTGCTACCCAGTAGGTTAGTTACAGGAAAGATGGGAAACAAGCACAGATGTGGTCTTTTAAACCCGAAAGTTGAAAGAGACGAACAAACTGTCCAAAATGGTCAATAAACTACAATTTCTGGACCAAGAACCTCTCCTCTCATGGTAGACAGGCTACCTAGTGCTTACCACTCCCACTGATAAGCTAGAAGGCTTTCTTCCAACACAGAAAGGCTTGGGGGGCTCAGAAGATTACCAACAGTCTTGGATACAGCAACTCTGTATCTGGACTAGGCTAGTTACAGGAAAGGTGGGAAACAAGCGCAAGTTTGGCTTCTAAACCAGAACGTTGAAAGAGATGGAAAAAAAGCTGCCCAAATGGCCAATAGCTACAATTTCTGGGCCAGGAACCACTCCTCTTGTGGTAGATAGGTTACCAAATGCTTACCACTCCCACTGATAAGCTAGAAGGCTTCCCTCCAACACAGAAAGGCTTGGGGGGCTTAAAATCTTACAAAGAGTCATGGATACAGCAACTCTGTACCTGGACTAGGCTTGTTACAGGTAATACGGGGAACAAGTACAAACGTCGGCTTTTAAGCCAGCAAGTTGAAAGAGATGGAAGACTGCCCAAACGGCCAAATAAACTACAATTTCTGGGCCAAAACTCACTCTTCCCATGGAAAATAGGCTACCTTGTGCTTACCACTCCCACTGATAAGCTAGAAGGGTTCCCTCCACTCAGAAAGGCTTGGGGGGGCTCAGAAGCTTACTAACAATTCTGGATACAACAACTCTCTAACTGGACTAGGCTAGTTATAGGAAAGGCGGGAAACAGGCACAAGTGTGGCTTCCAATTCAGAAAGTTGAAAGAGATGGAAATAAACTGCTCAAACAGCCTTCTTCTTCTTTCGGCTGCTCCCATTAGGGGTTGCCACAGCAGATCAACTGTTTCCATTTCTTCCTGTCCTCTGCATCTTGCTCTGTCACACCAACCACCTGCATGTCCTCTCTAACCACATCCATAAACCTTATCTTAGGCCTTCCTCTTTTCCTGTTACCTGGCAGCTTCATCCTTAGCATCTTTTTCCCAATATACCATGCATCCCTCCTCAGCACATGTCCAAACCAACGTAATCTTGCCTCTCTGGCTTTGTCTCCAAACCTTCCAACCTGGGATGACCCTCTAATATACTTATTCCTAATCCTGTCCATCCTCGTCACACCCACTGCAAATCTTAACATCTTCAACTCTGCCACGTCAAGCTCTGACTCCTGCCTTTTTGTCAATGCCACTGTCTCCAACCCATATAACATAGCTGGTCTCACTACCCTCTTGTAGACCTCCCCTTTCACTCTTACTGGTACTCGTCTGTCACAAGTCACTCTTGACACACTTCTCCACCCACTCCATCCTGCCTGTACTCTCTTCTTCACCTCTCTTCCGCACTCACCATTACTCTGAACTGTTGATCCCAAGTACTTAAACTCATTCACTTTTGCCACCTCTACTCCCTGCATCCCCACCATTCCTCTATCCTCCCTCTCATTCACACACATATATTCTGTCTTAGTTCTGCTGACCTTCATTCCTCTTCTCTCTAGAGCATATCTCTACCTCTCCAGGGTCTCTTCTACCTATTCCCTACTCTCACTATAGATCACAATGTCATCTGCAAACATCATAGTCCACGGAAACTCCTGTCTGATCTCGTCTGTCAACCTGTCCATCACCATTGCAAATAAGAAAGGGCTCAGAGCTGATCCTTGATGTAATCCCACCTCCACCTTAAACGCATCTGTCACTCCCACTGCAGACCTCACTGCTGTCACACTACTCTCGTACATATCCTGTACCACTCTTACATACTTCTCTGTAACTCCCAACTTTCTCATACAGTACCACAACTCCTCTCTAGGCACCCTGTCATATGCTTTCTCTAAATCCACAAAGACACAATGCAACTCCTTCTGACCTTCTCTGTACTTCTCCATCAACACTCTCAGAGCAAACATCGCATCTGTAGTGCTCTTTCCTGGTATGAAACCATACTGCTGATCACTAATCATCACCTCCCTTCTTAACCTAGCTTCCACTACTCCTTCCCATAACTTCATGCTGTGACTGATCAGTTTAATCCCTCTGTAGTTACTACAGCTCTGCACATCACCCTTATTCTTAAAAATTGGTACCAAAACACTTTTTCTCCATTCCTCAGGCATCCTCTCAATTTCCAAGATTTCATTAAACAATCTAGTTAAAAACTCCACTGCCATTTCACCTAAACACCTCCATGCTTCTACAGGTATGTGATTGGGACCAACAGCCTTTCAGTTCTTCATCCTCTTCATAGCTATCCTTACTTCCTCCTTGCTAATCCACTGCACTTCATGATTCACTATCCGCACATCATCTAACCTTCTCTCCCTCTCATTCTCTTCATTCATCAACACCTCAAAGTACTCTTTCCATTTGCTCAACACACTCTCCTTGCTTGTGAGTACGTTTCCCACATTATCCTTTATCACCCTTACCTACCACATATCTTTACCAGCTTGGTCCCTCTGTCTAGCCAATTGGTACAGGTCCTTTGCTCCCTCCTTAGTGTCTAACCTTTTATACAACTCTTCATATGCCTTAGCATTTGCCTTCGCCACCTCTCTTTTTGCCATGCACCTCATCTCCTTATACTCTTGTCTACTTTCTTCATCTCTTTGACAATCTCACTTCTTCTTCGCCAACCTCTTTTTCTGTATACTCTCCTGTACTTCTTCATTCCACCATCAGGTCTCCTTGTCCTCCTTCCTCTTTACAAATGTCACACCAAGCACCCTTCTAGCCATCTCCCTTACTAGCTCTGCTGTAGTAACCCAGCTATTCGGTAACTCTTCACTACCACCCAGTGCCTGTCTTAACTCTTCCCTGAACATCACCTCACAATTACCCTTTTTCAATTTTCACCATTTGATCCTTGGTGCTGCCCTCACACTCATCCTCCTCTTCTTGATCACCAATGTCATCCTACAAACCACCATCCTATGCTGCTCAAACAGCCAATCGCTACAATTTCTGGGCCAGGGACCGCTCTTGTGGTAGATAGGCTACCTGATGCTTACCACTCCCACTGATAAGCTAGAAGGCTTCCCTGCAACACGGAACGGCTTGGGGGGCTCAGAAACTTACAAGGAGTCCTGGATACAGCAAATCTATACCTGGACTAGACTAGTAACAGGAAAGGCAGGAAACAAGCACAAACACAGACTTTTAAATCAGAAGGTTGAAAGAGATGTAAAAGCTTCCCAAACCACCAATAAACTATAATTTCTAGGCCAGAAACCACTCCTCCTGTGGTAGATAGGTTACCTAGTGCTTACCACTCCCACTGGTAAGATAGAAGGCTTCTCTCCAACACAGACGGGCTTGGAGGGGGGAGGCTCAGAAGCTTACCAACAGTCCTGGATACAGCAAATCTGTACCTGGACTACACTAGTTATAGGAAAGGCAGGAACCAAACGCAAAATGGGCTTTTAACCAGAAAGTAGAAAGAGATGGAAAAACTGCCCAAACGGCCAATGAACTACAATTTCAGGGCCAAAACCCACTCATCCCATGTTAGATAGGCTACCTAGTGCTTTCCACTCCCACTGATAAGCTAGAAGGCTTTCCTCCAACACAGAAAGGCTTGGGGGGGCTCAGAAGCTTACTAACAGTCCTGGATACAGCAAGTCTGTATCTGGACTTGACTAGTTACAGGAAAGGCAGGAAACAAGCTTATAATTGTATTTATTTATTTATTTTTGTTACAGATAAGCAGCTAAAACAGCAGTAAATACAATTCAAATTATAGGGCAGGCCAGCACACCCGAGTGTGTAGCAACACTACGGCAAATACAGTTCAAATAAATGCAATTAAATTAACAAATGACTAAAAAACAAGTGCAGAAGGCAGTAAATTAGAAGGCTACTAACAAGCAGTAATAAGTGTAGAGTATGAGTGACTGAACAGATAGCAGCATGCAGAAGAGAAAACTAAGACAATTACAGTAAGAGCAGATGAATAATATATATATATATATATATATATATATATATATATATATATATATATATATTTTTTTTTATTTTTTTTTGAGGGAGGGAACAGAGCAGGATTAAGTGGCTGCTGGGGTTGTCCTTCCCAAATGCTCTCTTTGTACACAGTATGAGTGCCTGAAATCAGAATATGATCTCACTACACTCAGTTGAGTGAACAAATGAGATGGGCCCAGAAGGAGTATCCAAATACAAATCTACAAGAGGGGTGGGCAATTTCAAAGCCACCAACATTAACACCAAAACAAGAACATGGAGGGTGGGTAGGGAACTAACTTGTAGAGAGACAGCCACAACTTCAGTTGAGTTAATATTCAGAGAAAAACATAAATAAATAAATTAAATACAGTACTATATGCAAAAGAGCAAATAAAAGTGTACTTGAATTCACTTATACATCCAGCTGATTTCAGGTAGATGTTAGCTGGCCAAAGCTCTGATATTAAGAAGAGATAACTCAAAATGTACCACTTATATCAGGCAAGACAGAATGTTAGTGATGAGCTGAAACTACCCCCCCTCCCCCACTGCTATCAATGGCTACACAGAAATTCTAAAAAGTACTCTGTAGAGAGACAGCCACAACTTCAGTTGAGTTAATATTCAGTGAAAAACACAAATAAATAAATTGAATACATTACTATATGCAAAAGAGCAGATAAAATTGTACTTAAATTCACTTATACGTCCAGCTGATTTCAGGTAGATGTTAGCCAGCCAAAGCTCTGATGTTAAGCAGAGATAACTCAAAATGTACCACTTATATAAGGCAAGACAGAATGTCAGTGATGAGCTGAAACTACTCCCCACTGCTATCAATGGCTACACAGAAATTCTAAAAAGTACTCTGTAGAGAGACAGCCACAACTTCAGTTGAGTTAACATTCAGTGTGAAAACACAAATAAATAAATTAAATACAGTACTATATGCAAAAGAGTAGATAAAAGTGTACTTAAATTCATTTATACGTCCAGCTGATTTTAGGTAAATGTTAGCCGTTCAAAGCTCTGATATTAAGCAGAGATAACTCAAAATGTACCACTTATATAAGGCAAGACAGAATGTCAGTGATGAGCTGAAACTACCCCCCCCCCACTGCTATCAATGGCTACATAAAAATTCTAAAAAGTACTCTGTAAAGAGACAGCCACAACTTCAGTTGAGTTAATATTCAGTGAAAAACACAAATAAGTAAATTAAATACAGTACTATATGCAAAAGAGCAGATAAAAGTGTACTTAAATTCACTTATATGTCCAGCTGATCTCAGGTAAATGTTAGCCGGCCAAAGCTCTGATATTAAGCAGAGATAACTGAAAATGTACCCTTTATATAAGGCAAGACAGAATGTCAGTGATAAGCTGAAACTACCCCCCACTGCTTTCAATGGCTACACAGAAATTCTAAAAAGTACTCTGTAGAGAGACAGCCACAACTTCATTTGAGTTAATATTCAGTGAAAAACACAAATAAATAAATTAAATACAGTACTATATGCAAAAGAGCAGATAAATGTGTACTTAAATTCACTTATATATCCAGCTGATTTTAGGTAGATGTTAGCTGGCCAAAGCTCTGATATTTACTTCATAAAGTGCATTATTAGTGTTGGATCATTTTCACTGTGTTAAACCATATGTGTTGCTAAGGATCTGAAAGTGGCATCATCTATTATGATAAAAATGCACTGTAAAGAAACAAAAATTTAAATCTGTGAGAAAATATTTGAAATGGCCTTTACTGGGGCTACATTTCAGCCTATTATACATACTGTTGTGATTTGGCATCTTTATAAATTTTAGTATATATTTTGAAAATTCTAGCATCTCATGTCATGAGCTAAAGTAGTGCTTTTCAAATATAATTTAGAAGATAATTTTGCAATGAAACTATGAAATGGAATGTTTCACATACAACTTGCACATAACTACATGAAGATACAGTAACAATCCGTAAAAGGAGGAGTTTGGAAGGTGTAATCTGATTATAGCCTTAAAATAGTAAGGATATTGCTGTTATAGTATACTGAATTTATCTTGGTGGTAAAACTACAACCCATAAGGAGTTATATGCAAATAGAAGGTTAGATGATAGATCTATGGATTGAAGCATCAGTGACATTAGGGTTTTTCTGCCTGATTGCTTGCAGGGAAAGGCTGTTTCTGTCGGATTGCCTTGTGTAGCAGAAGTTATGTTAGGGAAAGGACTTTTTCTAAGGTAATCTGCAGAGCCAGGATTTAAGCACAGCATGCAGGGTTAGAGTTTACATGCGTGAGTAAGGTGGGACTGGGGATGAAAAACACCTTTCCTAACAGTACCACTAATCAGACAAAGTACAACTTTATTTGTCTGTATCATTATCATTGATATTAGTCAAGTTCCATATTAGCTTACATATCCATATGTAGATATACAGAAATATAAAGGCATAGGTAGATAGACAGAGGTATAGATATACATTATATTTATATGGATTCACTTTAGATGATCGAATTACCAAAAACTCGACACCCATATGGTCGAGACCATATGATCAAGTTTTTGGAAACTTGAAAATCTAAAGTGAATTAAAAAAACACACAGAAATCATTAAAACAAAATTTTTGCAGGGGGGCAAGCCTCCCCTGCATCCCCACACCCCCCTACTTAAATATACCAACTCAGAGATCGCACTACAGCAAAGAAAATGGAAATCTCCTGTTACGCGCTGTATACAGACACACAGAATGGGAGGATTCTAATGTCCTCACTGTAGTGCAATCTTGCAGTTCGTATATGTAAGTAAGAGATGGTGCGGGGGGTGCAGGGGGGCTTGCCCCCCAGCAGAAATGTTGTTTTAATGTTTTCTGCGTGTTTTTTTTTTTTTTTACTTTAGATTTTTGAGTTTCCAAAAACTCGATCATATAGTCTCGGCCATATGGGTTTCGAGTTTTTGGTAACTTGATAATCTGAAGTGAACCCATATATATATATATATATATATATATATATATATATATATATATATATATGTATACATTTATTATTTCTCTCTCTCTATATATATATATATAAAAACTGCTTCACCATTTATTTGCAAACTGGACAAGGCTCTAACTTGATGAGCACAACATAGAAAAACTGAACTCCTTAATAGATGTTTCCATTAAAAATCACTGCCAGTGTGATTTCTAAATGTGTGCTGGCAATAATAACACACACACACACACACACACACACACTCTTCACTATTTAGAGAGGTTCTCATCTTTACTATCTAGAGAGGTTTTCCTACTGTTCTTGGTACTTGGCAGATGACATTAAGTATGCCATGCTTTCCACAATGATGGCAAAGTCAGTGCAAAGCCATTTCTTGTGATATCATTGCAGTCCAATAAATGTCATCTTTCAAAGTTAGAATACTATGCTTATAAAATAAAAAAAAAATGTGAAAATCATAGTTCAAGATACTGCTACCAGTGAACAATTTTGTTGTATTCCATCACTTTATGTTTTCTGTTAGCGTTCTTTACCTTTTTTCTCTGTCTTTATTTCTTCTGCATATGTATTGACTGTAAGTCTAGGTGATTCATCAGTGGTCCACTTGTATGACATTCAATCTCAGGAGGAATGATGGTTGAGATGACAAGAGCCATTGGATGACAGGGATTGTATTTATTATATTAGGCCCTCCCTTTTTTCTCTCCCTCTGCATGAGCTGGTGGGTAATGTCAGTGTGAAAGGAATGCATGTTCTTTGACAAGGTTTCCTCTCCCAAAGGGCATTTTGCCATTACATGTTTGAAGATGACCGTGCCAGCAACACTTTGTCAAGGCTTCCCATAGGATTGTTTGGTGGAAAGGTGTTCCACTTAAGCCCTAGGAATATTGAATTGTCAAATGCAGGTTACCTGTGAGATGAGCAGATGTCCAGTAGCCATACGATAAGCTTAAACACTTCTGTCTCAGAATCTCAACACATTTCATGAATGGTTGTAGAATAATGTATTAACTTACTTCTTAAACTGAAAAATAAGCTTTAGGCATCAAAAGCACAAGTTTTTGGAATGCGCAGTGTGATTTTATTTGTATCAGTCAGAAAATTCTTATCTAACAAAATGTTATTTTTCAAGCAAATAGTTAATAAAGTGAATTCTTTCCTACTAGAAGTTTCTTTACCTTCTTCAGATACTGAGGAAGGAGAAGGCAACATGATCTATAGTAAACTATGGCCACCCAAACTGTGCTGTTAGGTAATGGTGTAGTCAGGCATATACCATGTATGCCACAGCATACACCTTATAAAATAATTTTGAAATGTAAAGATATATTTTATTGTTAACATTTACAATGGTATCAACACGTTACATCAGAACTAGCTATCCAAATGTGAAATAAAAAAAGTATTTTGTTTTGGGCTTTGAAAAAAATGCTGCAACACCCTATAGAATATATTTGGTTTTATGTGTTTGTATGTATTGTATGCTTCTTGATTAGTCATGTTGATTGCTTTTGTTTCTGTACTTTTGGATCACGGCTAAAAAGTGTCCTTGGACAAACCCACCTACTCAGTTAGTGTACAGCAAATAAATACATTTATATTCTATTTTTTGACTTCTTAAAGTGCTATGAGAAAAAAACAGAATTGTTTGTCACAATATTTTAGATAATAGGTTTATTGTATACTAATACCATATAGAACAATAAGTTCTCCAGGAAGGAGGGTATTAATGTACATATATCACTCGCACAAAATAAATTAGTCAATGAGGCATTACTGTTTAGTGAGTATATAAAAAAACGAAAACAATAGAAAAAGTGTGTGTGTGTGTGTGTGTGTGTGTGTATGTGTGTGTGTGTACACGTACATGTGAGGAAAGTCAGTGTGTATGTGTGTGTGTGTGTGTGTGTGTGTGTGTGTGTGTGTGTGTGTGTGTGTGTGTACATGTACATGTGAGGAAAGTCAGTGTGTATGTGTGTGTGTGTGTGTGTGTGTGTGTGTGTGTGTGTGTGTGTGTGTGTGTGTACACATACATGTGAGGAAAGTCAGTGTGTATGTGTGTGTGTGTGTACATGTACATGTGAGGAAAGTCAGTGTGAATGTGTGTGTGTGTGTGTGTGTGTGTGTGTGTGTGTGTGTGTGTGTGTGTGTGTGTGTGTGTGTGTGTGTACATGTTGCAGAGCCAGATCATGGTTAAATGAAGCCCTGGACATGGTAATGGACTAGGAACCACCCTGCCTTCACAGTCAGCCCACTAACCCATTACTTGTCTCTTCCCCCCATTTACCATAAACAGTGTACAAACCTGTCAGTATATATATTATTTTCTACTTTACATTTACAATGATTAAAGAGATTTGGATTTAATTTATTTTTTTTCTTTTATAGCACAAACACAGATTGCCATTTGCTAAACAAAATAAAACATTTGTACATTGAAAACAAACTTAGCTTGAGCAACAATAAATATCCACTGAAATTCAATTTCATTGAAAAATGCATTGAAACTTGCATTAATTGAAAAATGCATTCAGCCAGTGGCAAATTAAGTGTATCCAGGTCCCTGGGGTCTGTTTTCAAACCATAGACCCCTACACGCACTTTTTAGGACCATACGCAAAAACATGTGTGCTTTGATTTACTGTCTTGATTGTTTTAAATTATATTTCTTGTTTAATACAATAGCATTTGTTGGGATGACTTTTAAATTTGTAGTTTAGAATATTTTTTTCCGGTAGGCAGTGATACAAAATGTATGAACTAATAATGACAAAAGTATGTATTTCATAACATTTCAACCATACAAGACCACTCAAACTGATATCATTATAATCGACCAATATCTGTGCTCAAAAATTACAGCCACTAAATAAATTGAGTATTCATCATGTCTGATTGTCATACAAATGGCCCCAGTAAAGTATTCCAATTTGATTTACACAAATGTACACTAATCCCGAAAAGACAGACTGATAACTTTTTAACTATCAGCTCAGAATAGTCAGTCATTTCATCTACTGACATCCCGGTAAACCCAGGAAATTATAGCTACATTGTTGACTGCATCCTTCTCAGATGTCTGTGTCAAGAAATTAACAATAATACTGACCAAAGTCATGTACTACTGATTTGTTACATTAAAACACAATAACTAAAGTATTCCTACTTAATTCACACACACACACACACACACACACACACACACACACACACACACACACACATGCATCCATGCACATTAGTCATGAAATGCTAGATTAAAAACTGTTTTAAAATGACCAGATAAGAGCACAAGTATTTGCAGTTATCATCACTTCATTCACAATGTACACCCTTGGTATAGAAAAATAAATTACATATACTTTATTGGAAGCCGTGAAGAATTTAGACACCGTCACCTGTGCTAACATGTCTGGCTGAAGTTTTTGTACATAATTTCAGATTAACCTGTGCATTATATATTAGCATGACTATCTATGATATTGTAAATAAGTTCTTACATACTGATTTGTAATTTGTTTGCACAGAATGTTTTAGAGACTTGAACAGTGTCCTTTACATTTCTAACTGCACATATTTGTGAAGAAGATTCTAAATGCAGACTGTCCCAGAATCAGCTGACCTGCAGATGATGTCATTGGAATGTTGATAGTTGCTATGTGTTACTGTCAGAGACTGAAAGACAGGAAGGAACTTTAGTAAACAGCTGTTGGTTGATTTTCAAAATATGAAATGAAAATTAGAACTGAAACAGTTATGACAGTTAAGCTAGTCTATAAAAGAGCCTGCTGAAGTCAGGAATTGTTAGTTATAGTTGTCAATTACCAGTTGCAGTTGTACTGTGCAGTAGATACCCAAAAGGAGTCACCAAGAACTGTAAGCCTCCCTTTGCTCTATTGTAATAATTTAGTTTAGATCGGGGACAGTGTTCTTTGATCAGATAGGAAAATTATAACTAATCAGTTAGAGTTTTTCTAAATGTTTGATTTCTGTCCTTCAGTATTGATTTTATTTTCCTGATGATTGAGTTATGTTTGTTTATTGGAAATTACTGTTTTACATTTTTTTAAATTTTACTCATTATTAAATATCTTTATTAACTTACATTGTGACTGGTCAATCAGTGTTTCCTTTAGTGATTTGAGAGTGTTTATACCTGTCCCACTGGACAGAGGTGCCCTTTTTCAGGAGCAGACCAGGAGTACTGACTGGTGAAGTAAATTGGAAGTCACAAAAAGAAGGCAAATAAAGTTTGAGAGAAGCATACCACAAACTACAGAAAACATCGCCTTAACAGCTCATAGCCTTACTGAGCTGCACTAAATGCTAGAAAAGTTGTTGCGACACAAACAGTGCATTTCAAACCTGCATGTTCAAAAAAAGCTAAATTAAAAATGTAGTCATAGTTAAAATATTGACATTCCCCTTATAGATTGCTGTCCCATTTAATTGAAGCTAAATAATAAACACACTGTTAACATTAAGCAGACCAAGGGTTACATCCAAAGAACATGGCTCATGTGATAATGATCTTATTTGTAACAATTTAGTTCCTTCCTTTACACCATAGCTAGTTCAGTTCATAGATACTAGTTACTAGGCTTGTAGTCTATTGGACCATTGAGAAGTCTAGCCCAAATTTCCAGTTGCTCCAAGCACTGTTTTGTTAAGTGGCTTGCTCAAGGAAAGTGCACAAATATAAGAAAAAGTGAGAGATGTTCTTGCAGTTGGTGTGGAGAATTAAGTCTCTTGTCTCTTGTAGTCAGGGTACAGGGTTTGATTCTGAGCAAGGGCCCTAATTAACCCTCCTCTCTAACTGGGTCATTACACATGCACCTTACTTTCAAGCTGTGTCAAGCTATTTAAATTCAGTGCTATTCCTGCTCAAGATACACACTGTTGCTGCTGCAATTCCACTGTTTTCTCCAGTTCTGACTACAGAAAACCTGAAAAGAAATTGCTCTAGATTTTAATCTTTCATGCCAAATAGGAAGTAACTGCATTGGATCGGACACTAAATGTCCAATGAGAGTGCAGTACGTTTTTTAAGTCTTTCTTTTAAATTAATTTGTATTGCCTAGTGTCCCACCCCCATCAGCACTGGGCCATATGCAGCTGCCTGGGTCACCAAGTGCTGGATCTGGCTTCATGCATGCATTAGAGAGAGCAAGAGACAGCAGGAGAGAGAAAGGGAGTGAGAGTAATGGAGAGACACTACTTTGCTCAAGAGCTCAGTAGTAAAACACTGCTCAACTTTGTTACTCAATGTTTGCGTCTTTCGGCTTTTCCCGGTTAGGGGTTGCCACAGCGGAACTCCGGTCCGCTAATGATTGGCAGTAGATTTTTATGTGCTGGCTTGCCGGGCCTAATGCACAACCTTCAACGAAGCAACGCCCATTCATGCATGCCGCCACACAGAAGCCAATGAGAGTGGGGGAGGGGCATTTTCTGTACAAAAATAGACTGTAGCTGTAATGTTTGCTTTCCTGACAGGCAGTACTGTCCGGTGATTTACCAGAGAGACAGATCGATATTAGAGATAGCTGGGAGGAATGGGACTGAGGGGATGCAATGCCTTATACTATATGCTTTTTTAAATTCATTTGATCACACTGACATACCTGATATTTACTCAATCAAGAAAGCAGCAGTAATTGCTGGTAACATTTGTGTATGTGTGTGTGTGTGTGTGTGTGTGTGTGTGTGTGTGTGTGTGTGTGTGTGTGTGTGCGTGTGTGTGTGTGTGTGTGGACATTTAATACTTGCACAGCTTATATTTTGGATGTAAACTGCTTTCTCCAACATCATTTGCATACACTATAGCAAGTTTGAGACATTAGGCAGAGGAATTCCATCATATGAAAAATATAAAGAAAATAATTATATACCAAGAATAAATAATTACAAAACAATATAACAGATATCCCATTATCTAAGCCCATTACCAAATCATCTCAATTTCCTCCAGGGAAGGCATTATAGGGAAATAACAGATCTTCAACAATAATATGTTCCATTCAGCATGGTTGGTTGCTTACTCACTGCAAACCTCCACATGCATTAAAATGAGTGTTAAAATGCCTTCAGAATGACATTTTCAGTATACTCTCATGTTTTGGTATAGGCATAGCTCTTGAATAAGTGAATCATTTCAGGATGCAAACACAGTAAACACATGCAGATATATGAAACACATTGGACTGAAGAAATGGTCAGATAAAAAGAATTCCATAAAGGTCCAGGTGTTAATGAACTGCAAACAACTGTCATACTTTTCAGTCTGATTCATACAGTTCATCACAGGTATTCAACTTTTTAGTTTCACAACTTTTTTAGCATTGATTCATTCAGTTTATGACCAACTGGCCTTCGCAGAAGACTTTATTACTATAACCCCTACATTAATGTTTTCTGCTACCCATGGAAAGTTAGGTAGGTACATAGATAGGCAGAAAGTTAGATGGAAGGATAGGTAGATAGACAAATAGATACACAGAAAGATGGATAGATATACAAATAGATAAGTAGAGAGAAAGACAGATGGATGGATATTTAGATAAACACATATATATATATATATATATATATATATATATATATATATATATATATATATATATACATATATAGACAGACAGATGGATGGAAGGATAAATAGATAGACAGACAGAATGGCAGACAGAATAGGCAGAGAAACAGTCATTAAGGAAGTTAACTACTGACTTATTCTGGGCTTAACTACTCACTGGCTGAGAATCCATTCCACCAAGCTGCACCACCTAAGTACTACGATCGGTAGGAATGGAGTTACTGAATTGAAGCTGGATTAAAAAAAAACATGGTGGGAAACAGTCTATGCCATGACACTTAGAACTGTTAAAGGATATCACTGAAGAAATCAACATTTACAGACATCTTTCTGAAATGGGTGAAAGGAGCCCACATCAAAAAATCGATCACAATTGTGGCAGCAGTAGCGCTCATAGCAATAAGAATTGTATTTATAATAATACAAACAAGAACTGCAAAGTAAACAACAAAAGGAATCAGAAAACTACCACAGAGTATGAGGTCACACATCATGAGCCTGGTACCTGCAGGAGGCAAAACCACAAGGCACCTCAGGTTGCTGAACACAATAACCAGATGTCCTATCACATAATCATAGCAGGAAAGTGATGTCCAGCATCCCCACCAGATGTCCTACCACATAATCAAAGCAGGAAAGTGATGTCCAGCATCCCCATTACTGTTGATAGTGCACTCACCTACGAGACATGGAGTCATGCAATCATGTAGACAATATAGACAGCTCACAGAAAGAAAAGTCAGTATAGCCAGAAAGAATACGTGCACCAAAGCCAAATAGACAAACCAAAAACAGGCAAAGGTTACTGATGGTCAATGAAAGCCAGAGAAGAACTTAGCATACACAAAACTTTATTCCACGCTTTTGTCAGGAATGACTTCTTCAGAAGACAATGACACACAAAATCACCCTTCCTATATATAAGATAACCAATTAATCAATTAAATAAAAATCAATTAAATAATTAATCAGTTGAATCTATCCTGCATAGTAGATTAAAAAGCTAAATATATGTATATATAAATGTGTACACGTCACAAAAATGATTTAAAATGTAAATAAATAATTATAAACAAAATAAAATACACATATTAAATTAATCCTTTCTAACTTTAAATTTTTTATACTTCAAGAAACACTTTATGTTAATACTTATGTTAATACTTTCCTTCAGACCTGGATTTTTGTCAGCCTCCAGCTTCACTTGCCATAATGTATTTTTTATAATCACCACCCCTCAGATCACCTTCTACCACCTCTGTACACATTCATCAGTAACCTTTGCCTGTTTTTGAAAAGTCAGTATAGGTCCAACAGCACATCCCATATCTGATCAAAAAGTACAGGTATCAAAGAAACCAAAGTAAGTAAGTATGGCCATACCACGTCAGCCAGTATACATTCCAAATGAGGTTGATTAGGCAAAAGCACATATTCTGTCAAAAAGTAAAAAAAAAAATCCAGTCCGGCATGTAGACCTTGCAGTACAGCCCACATTGTAGCAACTACTGCACATTCCATTCAAGCTGATTAGGTAAAGGTGTGTATTCCCAGAAAACTAAAACAGCAGCATATAATGCTTGTCAAAGTGCAAAGAAGACAGATCTTAACAGCAGCATATAATGCTTGTCAAAGTCCAAAGAAGACAGATCTTAACAGCAGCATATAATGCTTGTCAAAGTCCAAAGAAGACAGATCTTGCAGAAGTGCACATTCCCTCCAAAAGAAAAACTAAGCCCATCACCTGTGGTAGCAAACAGACAGTACACCACAATATAACTCGGGCAACAGGGCACAAATCAAATAAGATAATATCTGCAGAACATTTCATCTGCAAGCAAAAGGTCTCTGCAGGAAGTACAGCAGCACTGCCTGAGCACATGAGCTATACGTCAAGTACACCCATGACCAGTAGTCCGGAAGGGTAGGTTGGTGCAGGGCACATCCAGCACTGTTCTACATACAAATGGGAATATGAAATGGTATGTATGGCATAGCACATAATTTAATAGGAAAAACAAAATGGTCAGTCTAAGCAAGTTATGAAATGTGTTTCACCAAATAAAAATGAGGTACCATCCTGTGCACGCAGTGGCAACTAGCTGGTAAGCTCTCTAGTATAATATATTACAAAATGTCATGAACAGCCTGGTAAGACATATACACAGTGAGGATAAGAAATCTGCTGGAAATAGTGCCTCAACACACAAAAATACCAGTGTATAACGTTCCTACTGTTTTCTGTGGTCTTTAGGGGTGGTCTCACTACCACAGTGGTGCCCAGCATGGCTTGTGTTCTGCTGCTGTTCTGCCCATTTCAGACTACTAGACTGTCACTGAGGCATAGTCCCACCACCACCCCCTATGTCCTGACTGGAAGAGTCCTATGGTTGCATTATGCTGCCCTGTCCATGTCTAGGGATATATACTGCTATGGACTACTACAGTTCTGTTTTGCTCCATAAGCAGGTACCCCCCCCCCCCCAGTCTGTGAAAGTCTACACGCATGCCAATGTGACTGTGAGTTTTTTGTCAGGCACCCCCCTAAGCTATGTTGTTTACCAGGTGTGCCTCACCTGTGGTTCCTATGTGGACTCCTCCTTCTGTCATTGTGTACCCTGTTGGCTGTTACACTGGTCTGGCTGCTATGATCTACAAACCTGGCTAATGTCTTGCATGCCTGCGCTTTTACATACCAGTGCAATATCCTATATGCTGGGTGCAGCAATTTTGCCACTTGATCCCCCTGTTTACTGGAGGGCTTAACTGTAACAATCAATCTACCACTGACACCCAACAGATCAACTGTTAAGCATATTCAATATTCTTTGCGAGCTGACAATATTACTGAAATAAGGACATGTGAACCAACTGGTTGATGTGTAATTATCAGGCTACTTAAGGAATTTTATTGAATATGCATTTCACGACTCTGATGAAGTCAATAAGATGTACAGCAAAAGCGCTTAGTTATTTTTAATGTTACTCTACTTTTCAATAAAGTTGGACCCCAGGGAATCTGTTGTATGTAATTTTTATTTTATTTTGGTTCTTAGTTTATTGCTTTTTTGGCATTTTATTTAATCAGTCAAACATGGTCTACATGGAAAAAAGACAATAAAATATTGCATGATAACTGTAAGAATTAATCAGAGAAGGTTAGAAAGGATTGTGAAAGGGGACTGGAAATGCACTTTACAAAGGAACAATGGGAAGACATCTGTATGGATCCTAAGTATGCAACACAGTCCAGAAAGTTTAGAATTTTTGCGTGGAAGGGTTTACATAAGTACTTTTAAACCTTAAGCAAACTTTTTCCTTATGTAGATAACAAATGCTGGAGGTATGATGGAAAGAGAGAAGTAGTTCACAGAGATAAACATAAAAGGGCCTCATTTGCATTCAAAACACCTAATGGACACTGAACATGTGAACAAGTTTTAAAGCAGAATATTAAATTGGGATAAGTGGAGTTACATGGCAAATTATCAAGGAAATCACAGACTTTGTAATGTAAGCAAAATAAAAGAAATACAGAAAATTATTATGGAACAGTTCAAAATGAGGTAAGGTTATTGAGTTCACTTTAAGAAATGTTTGTCTTAGTCATATGATGAGCATATTATAATGGCTTTGGCGAATAAGCTGTCATTTGTAAATGGGAAATCATTATTACAGCAGTAGTGGGAATGCTTAGAGAGAAAGATGTACTTGGTTTGTTTTAGTCATTGTACATACATGGTAGAAAGGCAATGGTTTTAATCTGAATTACTGAAATGGCGAAGATGTTTTGTGTCTTTACTGTGAGGTTCCTAAGCGTCACTAACTGTATTATGATTACAAGAATGTGGTAGGGGCTAATGAAAAGACAGATGTGTTAAAAAGCTGCTTTACTCCAGCACAACTTCACTTGCCTGGACTCGGCATCTGTATATCAACATGGGGGTTGTGTAACATAACTTTTTTTTTTCTGAGGATGTCGGGTGTTGCCTGAGTGAAGATCATGTGAAACTATTGTGTACAACTGTGCAGTGATGATACAGAACAACAGATTAAAGCAGAGAAAGGACAATTTAATCATATTTACAGGGTCGGCAGCCATCTGCCCTGATTGCAAAGTAGATATAATAGGTAGAGCTAAGCTTTTTACACTGGATGTGTGTACAGTGTAAAGATTAGATCATGAGTCACAAACAGGTGAACACTTCATTAGCATATGTCACTTTACATAATTTCTCATTTACATCTCATTATAATTAATTTGTTTAGACTTATTCTCAGCCATTATGTGTTAAATGTAAATAGCCTTTAGGAGTCACTTCCTAACTATGCTCATGTGTGGGCAGTGAGGATACCTGTAATGCATTCGTGCAAAGACTGTAAGTGCCACACAAAATATTTCTGTCTCTCAATGTGCAGATCCCAAGTTATTCTTAAATCCTCCCAACTCTACACCAGCTGCTCTCTTCGTGAAATCTAAGTTTACCTACTTCTACTTTAAAAATACAACCACATCACCGGTTAGTTATCTGCCTGAAAACTAAACACCTCTTACGGACTTAACATACCTCAGTCACCCAAAATATTGCAGTTTACAATCCATGCTTTTTACAGATCTCTAACATTTATTTACAGTGTCATACTTACCACAAAAACAATCCCCATAGGCTTCAAATGTGTTTATAGTATCTTTAAGTAAATCCCCAACTCAACTACTTCTAATGGATTCAGCCCCATTGGAAACATTTGTCGTTTGGCAAAAATTCTTGAGAGAATTGTTTACAAATTCTAGAATAAAAACAATCTGATGCCACACTATCCGCATGACAGTGGCTATTTGAAATGCTGATGTTCATTAGTAGTAGCCCTAATATAGAGTGACTAAATAAACAAAAATGCAAATTTACATATGCTAATGTTGAGATTGCTATTTGTCAGAATTTTCCCTTTTCCTCCAGGGTATGGTAATCTAAGAATTGATATATTTATGTTCATGGAGATATGGAGGGGCAAGCCCTCCACATCAGCGGTGGAAATGGATTGTCTTTAGTACAAAAATCAACTTTAAAGGAGTAAAGCAAGTCTGACGATTGCTGTTCTGAGTTTTCAATCTTTTTTTTTTTGCAATTTTGCGGCTCATTATTACTGGCCTCATCATTGCAATAACATGACTTCAAGTTCTATCTATGGCATTTTTAAAGGTCTTACACACTTTAATACATGACATATACAGTATATAAATAACAGAAAATTAACAGATACAATTTGGTTAACTTAGAGTCAACTTTTGATACAGTAGCTCACAATATACTGTTACTTAAACTTATCAAGAATGGTTCCTCATATGACATCACTAGTAGCAAAAAGCTTCAGAGCATTTTTTTCCCAGAAGATAGGCAAGAACCCTTGAACAACAGTGCTAGAAAATGAGCAGCTAGACACCAACAAATAAATAAATAAATAAATAAATAAACAAGAAAAGGGGGAAGGAGCGAGGGGAGAATAATGCAACAGTGATCTGTAAGGACTTCTACTATTATGGTAAAGTAGGTAAGAGATCTGACACTGATGTGTGTGTACGTGTGCACAAGTACACACTGTGTGTGTGTGTGTGTGTGTGTGTGTGTGTGTGTGTGTGTGTGTGTGTGTGTGTGTGTGTATTCATGCATATGTGTGTGTGTGTGTGTGTGTGTGTGTGTGTGTGTGTGTGTGTGTGTGTGTGTGTGTGTGTGTGTGTGTGTGTGTGTGTGTGTTCATGCATATGTGTGTTTGTTATCATTTTCTGGTTATTAGCTTTGTTGAGGGATTTGAGCATGCTGTTCCACTGTTTTTGTAAATGTGTTATTAATGTAAGAGTAGTCATGTGCAGTTTATGTGTGATAGATTTGGTAGGTTACTTCTACGTAAGAAGGGGATGGGAAAGTTTATGTTCAGGGCATTGCTGGTGTACTTGTGCAATTCAGCGTGATGTGGTTGTGAATGGTTGTTGTTTTTGTTAGATAATTATGGGATTGTGTACTACTGTACACCTCTTACTTCGTTATTATAGTTTGCTTAGTTTAGGTATGGAAGGTTAATCGCTATGTAAAGCTATTGACGGAATTATACTTCAATATGTTTTACTTTCACACATTTCAAAGAGGGATAACAAAAGGCATGTAAAGTTGGAATTTGGTATATGGGTGGAAACAGGTAGGGGCAGGAATCACCAAACAGTCCCCTGCTTCATATACAGGACTTGATGGTTTGGTGCTTTCCTTTGGGGGTACTTATAAAGACGGAATTGACCTTTTGAGTGAATTTTCATTTGAGATGTTAGCATATAGACAACACCTTTCCTACAAAGAGTGAGTGAGTGCAGAGCTGAGGGTGGGCTGTTGGGTATTGTGCAGAGTATAGGGTTTAGATGTGCTTGGCAGGATTAGAAGGACTATACATGGGGAAGGATATATAAGGGATTGGGGAATGCTTGTTAATCTTAAGTAAGGAAACCATGGAATACCTGGGGTTTTGTAGGGTAGTTTTTGTTGTCTAGTTAGATGGGCTATGATAGTATATTTCGGTTACCTATTATATTCTCAGAATCCGACATTGTTGACACAAGAATAGCGAAACTGCAGAACATTGAACGGATAAACGGAAATCTCCGTAAGGGGAGATTTCCATTTACTTCAATGTAGTGCAGTCTTGGAGTTTGTATATTTAAGTAGCGGGGGTGTGGGGGTCACAGCCCCCCACTTGAGGAGTGCAGGGGGGCTTGCCCCCCTGCCTACACCCTTTAGATTTTTTTTTTTTTTTTTTTTCTGAACATTCGAAATTTTAATGGTTTGATCATTAAAGGTCGACCTTTAGTGATTCAAACCATTAAACTTTTGATGTTCTAATATAGACCCTATATTTCACAGAGGGGAAGTTGAGGTAATGTCATGATTCACTGACAGAGAAATCTGCAACACTTTTCCAGTGATTCAATTGCATCTACAGCCACCCAAGCTAAGATATGAGTATTTTCTTGACTATCTGCACTTGTACTTTATACAGTGATCACTACTGCTTTTGATCATTTTTTAAAGCATTTATTTAATTTTGTGACAAAAATAGTTGTGTCTGTGTTTGCTAGCTTTTCTAGTCTGCATGCATCCACATCTCTTTGATGAAGGGTGAATTAGCCAAAGATTTACTTGTTTGGTAGATGTTTGCTGATTAATCTAGACTTCAGAGCTGCTTTTGCTGTGCTTTTACATTAATAAATTCCTGGATCAGACATTTTGTGGCAGAGGGTGTTTACCTGTTCTCTCCTGGTTGGGAAGCACTGCTAGTTGTTTGTTGTTTAATCTGCACTTGAGAGCTGCATTGTCTATCCTTTTACATTAAAAGATTCCAGGGTCATATATCTTGTAGCAGAAGGTATTTATCTGGGTTCTCTGAGCTGGGAAGCACTTGAGGAACTCAAATGTGTAGCTGTTTATTGGCTAAAAGCCATAGGAGTCAGTTTGCAAGCTTTTTTCTCTACTATAAATCAGACAAGTTGCATGGCTCTTTGTTTGTTCACTTACAGAGGACTCCACAATGCTTTTCCAGTGTTTCAGTTGTATCCAGAGCCATCCAAGCTAGGATAATAATATTTTCTTGATTAACAACACTTGTACTTGATTTATACAGTGATCACTACTCTTTTTGTGCATTTATTAAAGTATTTATTTAATTGTATGGCAAAAATAGTCATTTCTCTGATTGTTGGCTTTTTTAGTATGTATGCTAGGGCCAGACGTCTTGTAGCAGAAAAAGTTTACCTGGTCTATCTAAGTTGGGAAGCACTGCACAATGCTCAAAGTGGGGTTAATTAGTGCCTAGAGGGCACAGGAGTTAGTTTTAAGCTTTTTTTTTTCTCTGAGCAGAGCTGCCTATTGAACCATGGTGGCTAGCAGTGCCCTGTATAGTAGCAAATGCCTAGACAGTAAAATTCACCTATAAAGTTAGGATTAGATGCAAAAATTGAGGGAAATAAGCTTAGAGCAGCTAGCCTGTTCATCAAATAACACTATCATATCCTACCATTATATATATATATATATATATATAACATCCTGATCTTAACCCCACTAACAACCGTAGGTGACCCCTGTTAAAAACCTAATCCTTAATCCTAAACAGCCAACCCTATTACAGTACCAGGCAACATGGATATGCAATTTCCAAATGTATCTGTCACCAGCTTGGTAGATCTGAGCATCCTAGAGCAATGTAGCAAGTGTCTCATGTTCTCAGGCAACCAGTTAATTTCTAAAGATAACAACACGGTATGTGAGAGATGTAAATACACAACTTTCTTGGAGGAAATATCTCACATACAAATGAGTCTGTCAGGAATACCCACAACACACACACACAGACACAGAGAAAGACACACACACACACATGCACACGCGCACACACACACACACACACACACACACACACACACACACACACACACACACACACACACACACACACACACACACACACACACAGTCTTATGCTGAGGCACTTTAAAGAAATCTCCCCAAATCTCAAAACCTCCAAAGCCACCTAATGGCAACACTACTCCTCAAAAATCAGTAAAGCACACACAAAAGCAACATCAAACATCTCACATATGCTTACACCTAATGGTCCCCAAGTGCAAAGGCCATAAGGAAAGCATACACTTTACCTAATACTCTTGCACTGGGGACTCTACTGTGCAGCACACAGATGCACCACTCATTAGATTGGACAACGAGAAGAAAACAGTTAGCTGCCTATCTGGAGCTAGGATTTGAAATATCACACACACACTCAAGTTACTGCACCCCAGGTACTACTATGATCCTATCATAGTCCATGTTAGTGTAAATGACCTGAGACATACCTCACTCAACTATATGGAAAGAAGTATAATGGATCTCTCAGAATAAGTGTCACAGATAGTTATGAGCCTTGCATTGAACAGCATTCTACCTTCACCAAGGACAATTAATGCCACAGTATGAACACAAAATGATTTTAATTTTAATAATTGACATTTTTTTTTGGTGTCACTCCAGGGGGATCCAGTATCTGTCAGAATGAAAGAACATGGTCAAATATCACATTGCTTTGGTAAGGATGGGGTGCACCTGTCCCTCCTATGATTTTTGATATTGGCTAATACATAATCCACCCCCTTGAGAGTCTTTTTAGGCAATGACAAAAGGGAAAAGCTATGAATATTGTGATAAAGTATGTAAGCAGCTTTAAGGCATCACCGCTCAATGTTCAGAGCCTAAACAAAAAACTACAGACACTTTAAGTAAGGAGGCTTCCAATTTGCAGGAGAGTTTGAAAATGCTAAAATAATCTCAAATGGAAGCATAGTTTGTGAGAAGGGTGTGTGACTGTGGAAAAAGTGGAACATGGAAGGCATAAGTGGCATAGGCTTATAAAAAAGATCAGTATATGAAATGTTCATGTTAGGAATATGCTGGGGAGTCTCATGGTGTACTACACAGGTATGTTGCTGCATGAGATTATTTGGGTAAGGAAGGTTTTGGTAGTCAATTAATATATGAACAGACAAAGTGTGTGGGGATTGCTGTTGCTGGATGGTTGCCCTCTAAGTTATTTTCAATTTTGCTATGGAAGTCTGTGCATTTGTGGTCAATTTATTTGGCAAATATTTGGATACTAAGGTGTTTCCAGAGTGTATAAAGGAGGCTACTATGACAGAATTCCTTAATGGAAGAGGACCCTGAAGACCTATCAAATGTTACGCCCATTTCTCTGTGTAATACAAATGCTGAATGTTTGTGGTAGCATTAGCAGCTAGGTTGGTGAATAAATTGCCTTTGACAAATGAGAAGTCACAGGCTATTTTTGTTAAGGGGAGAGCCTTTATAGTTAATTGGTGGTTATTGGTGAATTTTGTGGCATTGTCTGAGAAGAAAGGGTGGGTAAGAGCATAGGTAGTTCTCATGGATATACAGAAGGCATATGACACAGTTAACTAGTGGTTTATGATAGCAATCCAACAGCTTGTGGGAGGGGCTAGATTTGTTAAGGGTGTTAAGACTATGCACAGGCCCTTGTATGAAGAGTGTTATAAATTATGGAGAATCCTGCCAAGGCGTTAGGCGGTTTTTTGAGGGGAAGGGAGAAACAGGACATTAAAGTATTAACATGCATATGGTTAACTATATGATTTTCTTACATGATGTGTGGGCATTGTTGCCTACTATACAGAGTATTTTTTCTGTCTTTAGATAAGATTCTGGTCTTTTTTCATCTAAATAAATTGGTTAATATGGTTAGAGGGGAATTACTTAGGAATTAGGTAGAGATAATTCATTCACAAGAGAAAATTTTTGAGAAAAAAAAGAGAAAAAAAAAAAGTAGATCAAGTAGGAGGAATGAAATAGTTGGAGTGATAATCCTACCTTTATGTATCTTTTGTGACACATTGCTACCAGTCCTCAGGACAGGAGCATTTTAATGATTCAGAAATTCTGTGTTTTTATTTATTTTTTTATTTTTTTGTTTGGAGATGTAAAGGTGAGTGTTTGGGAAAGGTAGGTTGAGAGCTTGAGAATGGATTGAAGTTCTTGGAGTTGGGGAACGTCCTGTTTTAGGCACTATGCATCAGCAACAAACAAGATGAAGAGGATGAGGGATGTGGAGAAATGGGAGCTGTAGTGATGGAGAATGGAAATCTAAGTGATATAACTAGGTGAGTGGTGGCAAGTGGAGCTTGGTTAGTTCAGGAAAGGTACTACTGAGCAAACTTGTATCATGTGAAATGCATATGGCTATGTTAGATACGCGTTTAGATGGGAAACAGAAGGCTTGCATCATGTTAGAAATCTTAAATAGCAGAACAAAGGAGATGATGTTCTGAACTTTAACAGTCTGCAGGAGAAATTAAATCTGAGAGATGAAAACTGTTTAGCCTAAAATGTTGCTCTTAGTGGTTGATGGAAATTACAGAAGGAAAGACATGAAGAAGGTGAATGATTAGGAAAGACGAAGGTGTGTAAACAAAACTGTCTGTTTCATGTTCAAAAGAGTTAATGGGGTTCATTAATAGAGAACTGGCTTGCAGAGAGGCAGAGGCAGACTGTTTAAGGTTACAGGATAAATAGTACATCAATAACAGCTACTAAGGACCTATGTACAAAATTGCTACAAATAAAACGGGTGAATGCTTTCATTCACAGTCTCTCCCCCATAAGTAGAATAGATTACCTTGTACAATAAGACATGCAACCTCATTGTCTGCTTTGATGCTTTACTTGAACACTGTATTGTACAACAGGAAATATATATTCACTGTAAGGGCATCTGCATTATTTGATGGGCTAACAAACAGTTTGTATTACAAATATCTATGAAACATATATGAACCTATAAATTTCCTTAAAGAGAGAGAAATATGGATTGAAGATTCTTTCAGAAAATAAGAGTGGAGAAGTGGCATGTCATTTGATGGTGGTATGGCCAGTGCACTCTGCATTTTCACCTTTTACTTCAATAGTATATGACCACTAAGCTCTTAAAGGGTGAGGGTTGGTGCAAGGACGTTGAACACTGTAAATGTGGGGATAGTGAGGCAGATGATGTAGATAAACAGTGGTCTTGTAGATGTGTCAGGAGGGTTGGATGGTTTAAGGACCTTGTGGGCTGAAGAATATTGGCAGGATTGGAATATTCACTGCTATTTTGTTTATTTTGGAGTTGAGATGGCAGGGGGTCTTATTGAAATAGGGATGAATAAAGGGAATTGCAACTGGCATCAGGTTAAATGAGGCAACTAATTGGAAGTTCCACAAAGAGAGGGAGGACAGATTTATGAGAGGTAATATTATCAGGTGGGTGAGGAAGACTGGACAAGGTATGGGGGAGGGTCATAAAGGGGAAATGCTGGAGGAACTCATATGCATACAATGGAGATAGGATGAATAAAAACATGTGGAAGAGAAAAAGGGCTGAAGTAGTGTAGCCACAGTGTTATTGTAATGGCAAGGTGATTTAGGGAATTTGAAGGACATGAAGTAGGGGGGGAACGTTTCTGCTAATTGGTGTTCTCAATCAGCTTTTTGTTGTATGGCATTATGTCACTTGACAGACGAAAGGCTGACTATAATACAGAATTGCAGGATACAGAACAGAGAGGTGGATCATGGTTTATACGGCACTTGTATATGGGCCATTGAGTGGATTTGAGAACGGTAATATACCGGCTGTGCTTGATACCAGGGGAGAAAGAAGATATAATGTTACTATTGGGTTTAAATCAGTGACTGATGACTTGGCTGATTATATACAATTATACCTAGTGTGTAGTATATACCTTAAAATGAACCAAACTACTTAGAAAAAGTATATTTAGCACTGTGGTGCACAAATTCTAAATTTATAAAATAAAAAACTCTAACAAAGGAAGGAAAAAGAACTAGAAAAACAAATTTCCGATTTGAGCGCTTTCATTCTTTATTATTCGAACTTCATCAGAAATCTTTCAGTATTCAAATATAAGTGAGTGAAAAGTAAACAGCCTAAAATACAAAAGAGAAAGCTCCGCCCACAATGTTGAAGTCATGAGCTATCTATTCCATTTGAGTAAATATTTTATGTTTAAATTACCATTCAGTCCAGGGGCGAGTCAGCATGCAGCCTGATTTGCTACTGTAGTTCCTTAATCTCAAGCAAATTATTACTGTCACCAAAAGGCATTAAAACTTTCTCAAGAACAGAAAAATTAAAACATAAAAACTGGGAACACACAGAGCTATGCTTGGCTAAAGCATTTTTAAAGTCAGAGATTCTAATAGCTCTGCAGTGTTCCTTTATTCTGTCACGTAGCTTATGAATAGTTTTACTAATGTAGAACGATCCACAGTATTATCAAATTGCAATGTAAACAATACAAGTGTTAGCGAAATTGAATACTTCTTTAAACTTTATGGTAAAACTCGGTGCTGACAGAAACAGCTGATGTCCCACTAAAATGTATTTACAGCAAATACAATGACCACAAGAGAACAGGCCTGCATTATTAGGAATCGACAAACTATGCCATGTTTTTTCAGATTCAAATAAAGATGTAAACAACATAGTTTTGTTAAAACAAAATGAGGGGGTGGGACCCAAAGCTCTGCAAAACCTAGCATTAATAATGCTCCAGTTTGTGGTGATATATTTGTGGTGATAAATTCTAAATTTAGATCGTCTTGGTTTCCTTCCATCAGTTAAGTAAATGTATAAATCATACTCATCCTGCATAGAACTTGATCATCAAATTTGTTTGGGCTGCTCTTTACTGAAATGTCTCCTGATCTAAATTTGAAGAGTTAATAAAAACACACCAACACCAGATCACTTTTTTCTCCTACATCTGGCCACATTGTCCAGAGGGCTCAGTAGTCTTTTGCTTTGACTTTTCCTTCAGCATCATTACCTTTCAAGCCAAGCACCTTGTTTTGTATAAAGTTTTGAATATGACTAAAACAGCCTGCAATAGTAATAAAATGACAAGAGTACCAAAAAACCTAGATAATTCTCTTTCATTTAGCAGTACTGCAACATAATATTGTCACAACGGTACAGAAATAATTTGACTTTTTATAGATTTATAGTAAAATATATAGCATAAACTACAAAAGCAAAATAAAACTAATTAAAGAACATATGAGCTAATGTTTTAAGAACCCAGAAGGTTGCTGCCTTTGCCTGTGCCCTTCAAGGAAAGTTCTTCACTGTTGTTTATGTTCACCCACGTTCATTGTAATGTGGGATATTTCAAGCATAGCAGGTAGCCATTGAGAGAACAGCTCTGCATGTGAAATATATTATGCTTCGTTGTATCCTTTAACTAAAAGTGTGTATCTCAACATCTCTCTTAATTATTCTAATTTCCTTTTCATTCTTAATCAGTCCTACAAGTCATGAGTACGCATTAAAATCTACCTAAAATATTCTGCCTTAAGGCAAAGTTAATTCCAAAACGGCAAGCAACACTTTACAGCTAAAGAGTAAGGGATTAATTTAAACCTAATGTCTCTGTAGTTTATTGCTCTAAATGTTCTGTAGACATAGCCCTGAGGCATGGTATTGTGGCATGCGGTGCTCCTGGAACCGTACATATAGTTGGCTAAACATCTGTGCATCATGTTTGCCATGTGCCTCATTATCCTAGACCCTACTGCGTCTACCTATCCCCATCAACTACTTCTCTACAAGTTATCCATTTTTTCCCTCATCTGAGAATCTTTGTTCTCTTTCTCAAATACAACATTTTTGCAAGACCTTTGCACCCAAGCAGTGGGGTGTCTAAGCATGTGCAACTTTTAGATTCTACAGAACATAAGTTCTTCATTAGGAAGAGGAAAACTACAGTTCATTGTTGAATGACTTGCTTGCACATATGTGTTAACAGTGCTGAACAGTATTTTACAACTTGTTACAAATCACACTGCCAACAAATGGAACAAACAAGGTAGGAGACATAAAATATTGTAAAGCAAACTAAGTGTTCTCTGCAAATAAACAACAAAAATTGTCTCGTAAATCTAAATATCATGAAAGCATACTTACCTTCAGCTGAGAAATGTAATTAAATAAGAGCTGAGTGTTATGTCAAATGTATGAACATGCTTATAGTAGCTTAAGATAATGCAGGTTAAGGTGGATGAACAACTAAGTCAGTTTTTTAATATGTTATTCACACACTGATTCAAGTTCCTATGACTGTTAAACAAATGGTACAAACAAATTAATTAGACATTTATGCATTCTGATCTTTAAAAAACACAAAATGGGCAACATTCAGAATCAGGCACATAGATGGAGACATTACCTAGCCATCATATGAAAGGTAATGAGTGTATATGGAAAAATCACTGACGAGGTTGTTCAAAACCTAAAACATGACTTCATCGATGATTACCTGCATCACCAAATAAAATGATCTAATTGCAAATATAAACAAAAAGGGTACGTTTATTATTACAAAACAAAAAACAAAACTCAGCTTTTATGTGGGTATTCACCCTGCCCCACCTCCCTCAAGGTATAGTAAAACACATTAAACCCTTTTCTGAGAACTGTGTTCATATACTCGTGTTCAGTCAAATGGAATCAAATAGATAACTTTGAGATGGGGGGAGACCCCTCCCCCCCACACACCATTCTGCATGGGGCTTCACAGTTTGCACCCCCTATCTCTGAAGTAACAAAATCTTGCTTAGGTTATAAAACATGTCTGTTCAATCCCGTTCAGTTGAAAAGGTGTGTAGTTTCCTGAAAATCAACCTGACTGACTCAGTGAATACCTCAGCATCCAAGCCACTGTCATGACAGACATGATTTAAAAAAGATCACATGACTATCAACCAGTGCTTAGTGACCACTACAGTGAAATGAACAACATACTGCAGTATTGTAGTATGTTGTAGAAGGCAACCTAGGCTATAGAGTTTGCAAATACCATATTTGTGTACAATATATATAGAAAAATGATGCTGTATGAGGAAAAATGGAGTCTCACAGAACTACAGATTGTACAAGCTACTTGGGGGCTCATATTCTGTAGTAGGGATGCATGGCAGAGAAAACTGCATGTCTATAAGTAATGTGCACAGCTGGTTCTCAATGGGGTGGACTATACTTTCAGGGTGCATAACACAGCTGAGTAGGTTCCAGTTATGATCAGTTGGCACTTGGCTGTCAGATGAGTTACATGTTCCAGCAAGAGTGCATAGCATTGCAGACTTGTGACATATCTATAGTGAGCACACTAACACATGAAAGTCTCAGCAGGTATATGTAAGGAGAACCCTGTTTTTTAACATCTGACTGGGCCACAGAGGGGTGTGCATACTATGCTTAGGGTGCAAAGCACTGCAGCACTGTGAACCTTATATCTGAATAATACACACAATACTTGGCATTGTATTTTACTGCATGCACCCCAAGATGTGAATATGAGTGCATAACTGCAGAACATACAGTTTAAATATTGTGCCTAGGCAAGGACATGACAGTGAAAGAGAAAGTCAAAGATTTTCTCCACCATATTCTGCTTATAGCCATTCTTATATGCATCATCTCATTTTCATCTCATCTGGACTTCCTACACTGTAACTGATGTCAGCAAAGTACAAGACTACACCACCTTACTTTGTTATACCACATTATAACCCTTGTTACTTTGTGGTACTCTTAGAGTAACCTTGCCTTAAACTATACCACATTATAACCTTTGTTACTTTGTTATACTACATTATAATATTTGTTACTTTGTTATACCACGTTATAAACCTTTGTTACTTTGGTATACCATATTATAAACCTTTGTTACTTTGTTATACTACATTATAACCTTTGTTACTTTGTGGTATTCTTAGAGTAACCTTGCCTTAAACTATACCACATTATAACCTTTGTTACTTTGTTATATTACATTATAACATGTTACTTTGTTATACCACATTATAAACATTTGTTACTTTGGTATACCATATTATAAACCTTTGTTACTTTGTTATACTACATTATAACCTTTGTTACTTTGTGGTATTCTTAGAATAACCTTGCTTTACTTGCTGGTGCTGGTTCTCACAGGCACTTACAGCACCTTAAAGGAATCAAACCTCTGTTTGGCAGCTAAATGACAGATCACTGTGGTCCTGATCAAATGTTCCCAAGCGTACAGGTTTCTAACTGTATTTGCTATTACTTTACTGTGAGACTACATTTTGTACAATCAATGTTTTCAACTTAGGAATATATTTCTCTTTCATCATAGTGTTACTTAAATAAATGATACAGAGGGTAAAGTCCCTCACACAGAAGATGGAAGCAGGTTTGACCCCATATGCAACTAAAAACCCGTTAGTTATGATTGTTGTCCTGTAGGTTTGCTAACATCATTCTTGGACCTTTTGGAGCAACAAGTTTGTAGATCAAGAATCAACTTCTTGTTGATGCTCCCAATCTCACACATGATGGTAACTTGATTCATTTTGTGTGCCTCATGTATGGGCAAGAGTCCTGCTCCAATTTTACAACACATTACTGCTGTGGCTGCATTAATGATATCCAGATAATCTTTTAATATATTTGGTGGGTGGTGACACGCCAATCTTAAATGTGACTGTTGATGGTGGAAGGTCTGACTCTGCATGTTTTAAAGATCAACAGAGTGCTTCCTAACTAAACATCAGGTGGTGATAACGCACACCCCAAATGCTCAGCAATGGAAAGTGGCACCCACCCATCCCCTCCCCATCTTTATCATGATCATTGTCCACGCTGTCAGTGCACTCAAACAGCCTAACAGTGTTTAGCGCTCTTGATTCAACCCAGTACAACCTCACATTAATCAGAGGACTCTCAACTCCTAGAAACCAAGGCATCCCTATCCCCATCAAAACCCATTTGTTATGGTTGTGACCATTTGTCTCAACTACAATCATTTGTCATGGTTGCGATCATTTGTTATGATTGCAATCATTTGTCACACTTGGGATCATTTGTCATGATTACAGTCATACTTCTTCACTCAACTCATTTTTAGTCCTGGTAAATAAAATGACAAGCTACATATTGTAATATGTTTATTATTTTCTATTATTGTGATCAAACATACCTTCAGTTGTGGTATATGCATGTCATTAATCCCAACTCTGAATGGCCACAACTGGTTTGATTGCCTCGCCCCATGCCAACATGGTCTGTAATGTCCTTATTATGGGTGCATTGTACATATCCACTGACCACCTATCCTTGTGCTACTGCGATACATAACATTAGTATTCATAAATCTTATCTCATAAACATTTTATTGGATCACTGGCTAAGTTCAAATTTTTAAGCAGTCATCCCTCCTTTAAGAAAACATATAACCCATATAACTCACACTGACATTGGTTGCCAGTTTGTCAGTGTTACAAAGAGACTTTCTGACTCCTCCTTTATCTAATTTCAGTGCAGTCTCCTTTCACTTCTCACTGCCCAACAAAATGTGCTACCTTTGCCAATCAATTGAAGGATCCTCTCATCATTTTCAGCCTCCTCCAGAATAAGCAGCATTAGGTTTATCCAGGCCACATGACTGAACTGTAGTCCCTAACTCCAGTAGAAGTCAGTAATCATGTAGAGATCTTCAATGCATTCAACTCAGTCTCTCATAACCTGTTTCTGTCTACCTGAATTTCTTAAACTTGGCATACAAATGCCTTAACAAAGTGAACTTATAGCACATATAAAATTATACTTTTATAGCTCTGATAAACTTCAGTCTTTTTCCTCCTTTTCTAAACAAATAATTTATTCAGGGGATGTATCCCTGGTGCTCCCTCTTAGGAGAAGTTTTGTGCACTGGCAACATGGTCATAACTAGATCACAATATACTGTAGGTACTCATTTCTGTACACTGGTAATATGGTCATAACTAGATCACACTATTCTGCAGGTACTCAGTTCTGTACACTGACAACATCTTCATAACTAGATCACATTATTCTGCAGGTACTCAGTTCTGTACACTGGTAATGTGGTCATAACTAGATCACATTATTCTACAGGTACTCAGTTCTGTGCACTGGCAACGTGGTCATAACTGCATCACATTACACTGCAGGTACAAATTTATGCACACTGATAACTTGATCATAACTAGATCCCATTTTTCTGCTGGCACTCAGTTCTGTACACTGACAACGTGGTCATAACTAGATCAATTATTCTGCAGGTACTCAGTTCTGTACACTGACAATGTGGTCATAACTAGATCACATTATTCTGCAGGTACTCAGTTCTGTACACTGACAATGTGGTCATAACTAGATTGCATTGTTCTGCAGGTATTTAGTTATGTACACTAACAATGTGGTCATAACTAGATCACATTATTCTGCAGGTACTCATTTATACACCCTGACAATGTGGTAATAACTAGATCATACTATAATTCAGGTACTCAGTTCTGTACACTGACAACGTGGTCATACCTGCTTCTTATTTTTCTACGGTACTCAGTTCTGTGCACTGACAACGTGGTCATAACTAGATCACATTATTCTGCAGGTACTCAGTTCTGTGCTCTGGTAATGTGGTCATAACTAGATCACATTATTCTGCAGGTACTTGTAACATAATTTTAATTGTAGTCCTTTCAGATACTTCCATCTCATTTCCAAGTAAAGGTTTACCTACTTTCTAACAGTTTAACATAAATCATGTTATGCTTTTTAGAAACTCATCTGCAAAAAAGAGTAACTCATAAAACTCAACTCCAAAAAGAGTAAATCATATGTGTGGGTAGGTTGGCATAATGGTTAAGGTTTCCACCTCATAAGACAAAAGGTACAGGGTTTCATTCTGGTGCTTGGCTTATAATGGCCCTTCAGGGCACTTAGCCTAGTATTCTTCTTATAGCTCTGGTGGTGTAGAGGTACATTGCTGTGATTGTAGTGCACAGGGTCCTGGGTTCAAGACTTGGTAGTGATGACTTTTCACCTATGAACCTATAAGTTCACCCTGGGGATCACTCCAGTTTAACAGCAGAATGATGCCAGGGCACTTCTGTGGGCTAGGCTTGTAGAGGCTCCAGGGCCACTGGCTTAGTACACACCTATGAACCTATAAGCCATGAAATAAACACATTAAAACTCCCATGTGGGGCTTTTGCCCCCAGCACCCTAAATGAAATACATCAATTCCATATGTTCCACTAAATTAAAATGAAAAAATCCCCTGAAATCATTAAAAGCTTGCAGAATACAGCACACTGTGGTTAAATGAACAGCAACATAGACTTGCTGTTGACTTTTCTACACCAAATGGTCTTTGTTGCTTCTGATTCCAAGTAAAGGAACACTGTATTGCCATTAACTTAACTACAACAGTTGAAAATGTTTTCCCTCTTCCGCATTCATGAGAAATGTCCTTTTTACCTTTGGTCCAAGCTGTGAGAAACCATCAAAGAGTACATTAGAAAAGGACACCTTGAAGTTCTCCACAAAACTTGACAATTTGTGACAGCTTTGCCATCTCATTGTAATGCCCATCCCAGATGCTTTCACTACTCCATCTGCATAATGTAACAGCCTCATAAAGAGTGAGGTGATACTTTACATAGTCAATCCATGCGACTCCATCTGTTGATGCAATTCACTATAAGGCAACCGTTTCAGTGTGTTGACAGGTTTTTTTTTTTTTTTTTTTTTGGATGGATCACATTGAAAATGAGTTATGTACATCTGATAGTTTAGCTTCCTTATAGCCAAAGCATCTAATCCAAACAAGTGCTTCTCCTTGCATCCTTTTTTGTGGCTGCTGCTACTATTATAGAATCCATGAAAGGACCCTTGCCCCAACTATATCTGTCCTTTGGATGCTGAAAGGTTGTACAAGGTTTCAATGGAATAGGCTCTGCCACATTAGAATCTCACCAGACCCCCTCCACAACCCGATCAATCATGTGAGCCTGAAGAGGGGCCATCTATGTTGTAATTAGATGGACATAAATGCCTCCTGTGGGGGGGGGTCTTAATTAAAGGTGGGTATATCTATAAGCCAGAATCCCCTCTGCTGTATCAGTTCTAGGATTTTCCTCTATGTGGGTCTTCTAGAGTAGACTGAGGGAAGCCCTTCTCTTTATAAAGATACATTTCTGCTATGGAGACTCTAGGGAGGAGTCCTATGCCTCCTCTTACAAATACTCTTTGTCAAAGTACTCAGTGGAATCCTCTGTGGGCCCTTATGAAGCCTCTTCCCCAGATAGGCAGGCACTCCAGAGATCCTTTAGGACCAGAGAATGCACTTCGTAGAGAATGCTAGAAGAGTGACTCCAAAAATGGCACTGCAGGGATCAGTACCATCTCAGGCTTAGAACCATCGATTACATTCTCAATGACTTCCTTACAGTGTTAGTGCTGAGGACATCAGACCCAAGAGTGTTGGTCCTGACAGAATGGTAATAATCAGTGCTGACAGAGATGGTCCTGGGTTCACAATTAGCTCTGACACTCCAGGTTGTGGAACGGGTACTGAGGGTAAAAGCAAATGAAGTGGAGAAAACTGGTCTTATCCAGCCACCCTAGAAATAGAGGGGGAAGAGAGGATGAGTACCTCTATTTGGACATTAACTAAGCACTCATCATCTACTTCTATTTTATGTTTAAACAGGGGCTCTACAATATTGTAATTAACTTAGCAGATATGCCTGTCCTACAAATGGCTGATGACATAAGCACCTTAAAAGCTCCCATCCCAAGAAGAAGCTGCCAAGTCTTCTCCTCATATGGACTCTATGCTGATCAAAACTTCAAAACAAGGAATTTCCATCAGCTAAAGTTATTGAGGGGTTGAATTTACTTTAGTGGAGATATTTCTTTTGTTGCAATCTTAGGAGAAAGAGGTTTATCAGAATCCTTGCTTAATTTCAGCCTTACATCTCTTTTCTTTTTTTCACCCTTAGAATCTTCCTTCCTATTCCTGTAGTCTCACTGCAGCAAGAGGCTTTTTTAATTTATTTGTTATAATTATTATTTTATTTTATTATTTTTTAAGTGTGTGATGCCAAGTGTTTTTACATGTTGAGCATTCAACTTCCAAATGATCCATAGTCATGCACACTTGTGTGTAGTGGGGTGATATATTTTGTGTACACTTGGAACACCTGCAGAATACAAAGGCTTATCCATGTCAAAATGTAACCAAGATATCATAAGCAATAGCCAAAGTATCAAAACCACAATAACAAGCTATCAGAAAGTCTGAAGAAAAATTTCAAATGTTATTGCTAAGGTGAAAGAGTCAATAAGGGTTTAAAAAATCCCAACGAGAGCAAAAACTGCCAAATGGAGTCCCAGTGGTTCATGACTGCCAAAATACTATTCAACAATGCAAACCCTTATATAAAACAATAAATGTTTTACTAAATTATTCTATCAAACAAATATCATCAAGTGACAATCTCTTAAGAAATCATAACAACAAAACAGTGATAGCAAAGGGAAGGGGGAATGTTTAGCACCCTAGCTAATGTATATGAGAATGAGAAGTTTAACAAAAAAGTCTAAAATACAACTTTTTTAACTACTACAAAGAGAACGGCAAAATGGTTTAGCTTCATATAAAAATTAAGGTATTTACCAAATGAAACAATATGAAAGGGGATGTGCAACTACAAAGGAATAGATCTATTTTAAGGATTTTGTTTGAAAGTTTAATTTTTTTTTTGCAGATTCTCTGATACTATTATTAGCTTTGTGATTACAAAATTACAGAAGGATGTGCTTTTTTCAAGTATTTGTTGTTTTGCCATTTTATCACTGTTGTACAACCATAGAACTACTATATTTAAGTAATCTTCCTACATGCCTGAGTACAAGTTTGGCTCCAGACTACAAAAATATGTTTAGTGCAATTGTAAGATCAATAAAACTGCAACAACCAGTGTACTCCTGCAATAGCATTGTGCAATGTAAACCGCTTGGATAGCAACAGCTACAAGAAGGTCTGAAAGAACATAATTTTAGAGATGTTAGTGCCTCATAGACAGATATTTCAAGGCCAAGAAAGGGGTTCCCTTGAATACCCTGACCAGCTGAAAATATCAGGAGAATCAAAAGAAATCCTGTGGATCTAGTCAAGGTGTACAGGAGTCTGTGTTTTTACTCAAGAAGTATTAGAAGGTTAACTGTAAATCAATTTGGGATTGTAATGTTACTTAACCAGATTTGCAATAACAATAAGTACTGTGGCTCACTGAGACACTTTAAAATTAAATCTGTAAGTGGCCAAAAATTATGTTAAGCATAAGTAAGCATGTTTTACTTTAAATTTAAAAGTGAACTTTATCTTGACTTTCGCATTATAAGCAAAATGCATGTAAACTAAATAAATAAATAAATAAATATTTACAGTGTATTGCACTTTCTATCTGTCCTTCTTTCTCTCTCTCTAAATGTATATATATATATATATATATATATATATATATATATATATATATATATATATATATATATATATATATATATATATATATATGTACACAGATAAACAGATACATATGCAGATGTATATTTAAGTGTGTATATTTACATATATGTTGTGTGTGTGTGTGTGTGTGTGTGTGTGTGTGTGTGTGTGTGTGTGTATGTATATATATATATATATATATATATATATATATATATATATATATATATATAGGGAGAGAGAGAGAGAGAGAACTAAACAACTGACTCTCCTCAAATGTGTATTAACCTACATAGATTCCACCAACTAATAACATCCCCCACCCACTTAAACAAAATCTCTTCTTCCAATTCTACTATCGACTGGATCCTCAGAAACTCCAGTAACATCTACCACAACCCCTGTATGCTACCAGATACCTTAAGCGATCATATTCCCACCTCCTTCCAAACACACACTACTCAGTTACCCAAAACACACTCCTACAAAGACTGCCATTAACTATCTAACTTTAATGCCAACGTATTTAGCTCTGTACTATCTAGCTTCAATTAGTCCTTCCTTAGACAACTCCCTCTCAATGAAGCAGTACTAAAATGCAACCACATTTTCCTAAAAACTTGCAACTCCCTCACCAACTCCAGAAGAATTACAACTAAAGTTAATTATGCCCCCTGGCTATCTAGAGCAACCAGATCTCTCATGCATAGATATGAAGCTCATGCATAGAAGAGACAATGCTTGGAAAGCCTGGGCTAAATCCAAGCCACCACCTCTATTCTGGATCTACAGGGAGCTCAGGAACCTTGCCAAATAACAAATCAACAATGATAAAAAATCACATTCCAACTCTCCTCATCTAAACTGCAAATCGAATCCACTTAGATTAAGGACTAACCTTAACAAACTTCTCTTGGTCACCCTTCAACTCCTTCTCTGTTCTTCCCAAATAACACTCCACTTGAAACCAGTATCTTTCTCAACAATTACTTCATGGATAACATTCAAAAACTCACACACACTAACCACAACACTAACATCCCTTCTAAACCTCCCAACCCACTCAAGAAAAACATGGTCACTCTTCAGCCTGTTTCCACTGCTTACATAAAATCACTTCTGCATAAGCTCAAACCCTCCAATCCCCCTTCAGACAACCTTCCACCTCTCTTCCTCAAAGTAGAAAATCCATAGATCCATCAAGAAGTCACAGTCCCTGATGTTTGGAAATCCTTTGTTACCATTCCACTGCATAAAGGGGGAAATTCTACTGACACACCTGTATCATTTTTTTCTGTAACTTGTCTGTATTGGAGCTTTTCTCCTCGGGTCTCCACTGAAAATGGGTTTCTAGCCCAGTTGGACTAACCCAGTTAACAAATGTCAAATAAGTAAACTAAACAAATAACTAAATATATATACACGGACATACATATATAGAGATAGATGTAGATATAGATAGAAAGATATTGTCACTTGCCATGTATGCAAAAAGATCTAATATACTTTTAACAATGTGTTGCATAAGGAAAAGTGAGACTGTAGCTTTAAAATGAGGAAAGAGACTTCTCACAGCAAGTCAGTCAGACAATCAGCTGTATCAGATAATGAGACACAGATTGTATATTTTGCTTTATATAAATATAATCTGCCCAGTATGAGAAGAACCGAAGCAAATTCCCTAGTCAGTAGGAGGTTCAGTATGGGATAAAGATGGGCTTTACCACAAGGCTCACATTTCATGGAGTTTGACAGTCAAATCACAGCTTGTGACAAACTCGGGTAAAGATCTTTTCATAGTTGCTGGCACCAAAGGGAATACCTGGTAAGACTGGAGAGTGGAGAGGCTGTTTTTCGAACTGTTGACATGGATTGTAAAGTTTTATAAAAACACATTGTTTGCAGTGTCTGAGTACAATACAAATCCATATGGTTTATTTTTTTCTTCATTTTTGTTGGACAATAAACTTATGTTTTAATAAATGTTTGCTTCCAGTTTCTTTTATGACTCACATTGGTGGAAAATGCATGCAGATGTTGCCAAAGATGTGCCAATAATCTGTTCCTTGACATACCTCTGCTGCCAAATGCATACCCTGTTTGGGCTAACATTTCTCTGAGATTTTCATACGTAGAGATATTTTCTTGTTGCTCCCGACTTCCCCTGACAAGGGTCCCTGGCATATAAGTTTAAGATAAGTAAAAAACAAAAATGGATGTTATATTTTTGTGGTGACAGAAAGGGATACCCTTTATACCTATACACATCTAGAAATTCAAACAGTTCTATAAATAATATATCCTATAGCTATATCCCCTGACTTGACTCACGCCATTTTAGGAAAATGTTTCCCCACTTTAGAACATTATGGGATTAAGCAAACGCTGGATATGCCCACCAGGATATTTACATTCATATGTCTAGATTTTAAACAAGAATAAAGAAGTTAGTATTAAAGCTTCAAAAATTGTTAGAATTTGGATGGAGTTAGAAAGTAAAAAGGAATCTGTGTTTTACAAGAAACCTATCCCACTGGTAGAGCAACAGAAACTCAATCTTGTAAAAGAAGTCAGTACAGAAACTAATGATGAACTGATAAAAAAAAAAAAACTTTGCAGTAAAACCAATGCAAGACAGAAGTTTTCACAGAGACTTACAAGAAATGATATCAATGAAAAAGAGAAGACAAAAGTATAACGTAGAAAAATTAAATGAGGACCCTCAAAGCAAAGAAACAGTAGTTAAGTATAAATGATAAAGATAAAAAATGCAGATTTCCATTTGAAAATGCAGATTTTCAAAGACAGTGGAAAAGTTATAAAAGTCTGAGATTTTTGTCTGAAACTACTATTTTTAAAAGAAACAGAAAAAGCTGCAGTGCAACCACTTTTGTGAGAGGGAGCTATGTTTTCCACATTAAGGCAAGCTACTGAAGAAAGTAACCCAAAGTTAGTGGACTTACAAGAAAGCCACATATAATTTAACAGACCACAATGGGAAGATGATACTTTGGGAAGGGCAAATGGGAATATAAACAAGGTCTTAGAGGAGCACAGAGAATGTAATGTTACTATTACTTCTTTTTTATTTCCTTATTTTAATTTCTTTTAATAAGCATCTGCAGCACACACATTAAATAAAACAATTGCTTCCAAGTCAGTAATGACAGGCAAAACAACATGCTTATGTTTGCAGGCTTATATAACACTTAATAAAAGCAACAAACTCAACTCCTACATGTAGCATTTGAAGTGTGTGCTAAACGTAACATACCCCCATGAACAAAGAAGTTATCTCTGATTTTGGCCATTATTTTTTACTTTATATTGCATTAAAAATGACCTTTTGTATTCAGCAAATACAGGCAGGGAGGACATTCTGTGCCACTTGCTAGCATCAGACCCTCATACAGCATGATTAATGAAGTCAGACCATAGAAACATGTTAACGGGTCCCCTGGGGATGGATAAAACTAAGACAAAAGTATTAGCCAGATGTTATTACTCAGACATAATGAAAGAAACAGTGAATTTCTGTTCTTCTTTTTTTTTTTCTGGTCCCCTTGATCTATATTTACTGGCCTGGCCCCAGTACCCTATTGTCCACACTGGGTCTTCCAGCTATTCTACAACTCCCTTCAGAATTATACTGAGTTTGCTGGGGCCAGGCATGTCCTCTGTGCTCAACTGGTCTGTGTTTCCATCCAAGCAGATTTTCTTATATAACCTATCCACTTGCTTTCCCCACACAACAAATAACTGATTATATCCAAAGGCAACTCCCCTCTTTGGATCCTACCTCCCATTAGAAGGCATATCAATAAGATCCTTCCCACCTTGGATGGTCACCCCCATCTCTTACCACTCCATCTGTCACCTAAGCTGCTAATTGAATGCAGGTCAGTTGGGCCTTAGTCAGGGCTTTATCCCACTACACCACCAGAGTGGTTAATTTCTGTGCTTCTTGGCCAACATATCAGAAAACTACACCCCATCCTAGACTGAAGTCAATTGACAACATCTCAGCTATTCAAAATAATGGGAATTTTGTTTATTCATATTTACCAAAACACTCACTAAACAGCAATATCATGTGTACTAGGCTTACAGCTGGACAACCATTTGAAATTTGGCAAATATGTATATAATGCACAGTCAAAAAACAAGAAAATAAGAATGCTGTTTAGATCAAAATATTTTATGTGAAAGGATGCATACCACTCCACTGCCTTGAATGTATTTGCTTCCAAGTCAGTTCGTGCTTCTTTATTTTGAGAAAATTATCAGTCTTCCTTCTCTTTTCAATTTGGACAGATTCATACTAAAATAACTTGCTTTGCTAAATGTGACAATGTTTGTTAACTCTACTCTGTAGATCATTAACTGGTTGGAGTTCAAAGACTTGAGGTGGTATGCGCCACTTAAAACTCCTACCTAAACTTCTTTACTGCTCAAAATACACTTTTTGCTCCTGACTAGTAACATGTTACATAACTAACAGTACTTAAAGCTTGAACTCAATTAAAAATAATCTAGTGCACATAGCATGCTATAAATAATTTTTTACATTCCATCCCTTGTTATCATAGATATTAATCCTTGAAATAAATAATTAATCCATCTGAAAAAAAGCATTTTATCGAAATCAATTCAGTCATTCAGTGTGAGCAGCGGTAGCGTTGTTGTCACACAGCAAAAGGTTCTCCCATTCGATTCTTGGCTGGAGCTCCTTCTGTGTGGAGTCTGCATGTCCTCCCCATGGTCGAGTGGCATTCGAAAGACATGTGTAGAATGGGCATGCCTTCGCTGAAGGTTGGGTGTCGGCACCTCGGCACCCGTAGAAAATCTACTGCCAGTCATTAGCAGACCGGAGTTCCGCTGTGGCGACCCCTAACCGGGAAAAGCCTGAATAAGAATTCAGTCATTCAGTATTGTATACTGGCAGGCAACAAAGCTATTCACTTGTCTTAAACTACCTTCATTAAAACTGGGCTTAGGACTGCCTCTTGCTATCATAACTATTAATCCTTGAAATAATTAATCCACCTGAAAAAGAGCATTTTATAGAAATCATTTCAGTCATTTGGTATTTGTATACTGGCAGGCAAGAAAGCTATTCACTTGTCTTAAACTACCTTCATTAAAACTGGACTTAGGACTGCCAATCACAGTGATTGATAATTCAGTTGTTTTTCTTCCCATCCATTGTTAAATTATCGTCATCATACAACTTACTCTTGATTTCTTTTCTGGTTGCTGTATCTCTTCATCATCCTCTGCATTACTCTCTTCCTGTCTTCCCCTCTTTTCTACCATTCCTAACTGTGTTTTTCTTATCTATTCCATCTATGAAGCTTACTTCTCCATTTTTTCTTTCAGATCTTGTGCATAATAAACACACCCAGAAGTCCTGAAGCTAACCTCTGCTTACTACTCCAAATTTAAGCAACAACACCTGAATCATATACAAGTGCAACCTTATCTCTATCTCTCATTATTACAATATATTATACTTGTATTTAAAGCATGTTCTCTGGGCTTCTAGTGAAAATTTGTACCATTAAGCTGTGCCTTCCAGGTTAACATCCATGCATGCATAAATACATACATATATACATAAGCAAATAAACAAGCAAAGTAATAAATAACTTTAGAAAGACGCTGCCTTGCAGACCCAGGCCCACAGAGAGAACATATAAATAAATAAAGAAAACAGACCAAGGAGAACATGAGAATAAATGCCAGTGAATGTAAATGGCCAAGGGACACACTTTATGCAGAGGACACACTGTGGTAGTAACAAGTGAAAACAGCATACACATGATTTTCTATTCAGCACATTACCTACCAAATAAGTGAAATAAAAGGGCTATTGATAACTTCTACAGACAAGACAGATATTCTTTTCTGAATCCCTGGCATGACACTTTTGGTAATGACAGCTATGACTGTGACTCTAATCTTGGTATTAAATCAGTAAGTAGCTACTTCAGTGATAGTTGGACATAGTCTGCACACTTTTAACTGGTCAGAGTGGAAAGATTGTAGTGCATGTTCTATGTGAAGCTCCTACATAAGCTTCAATGTCTCTCAAAATGCTGCTCGCTCTTCACTGAGAATATGTTACATAACTAACAGTACCTAATAATAACCTGGTATCAAGTAACAAAAAACTAGTCCACATTCATAGGTTTATAGGTTGTTACTAGGCTAATGACCACTAGGACATTTATAATCTTAGCCATGCACCCCAATCCAATTTTGTCCACAAGTACCTTGGATATCTACTGGGAGACAATGTTTGTAAGGAGGTAGCTAAGGGACTTGAGGGTGTGTTAATTGGAGAAACATTACACTTAATGATGACCTCTGTCCATCAGAGATATCTGAGCCAGACCACAGGTGAATCTGTGATTTCCCATCCAGTGGTCAAGGCTTCATTTGAATAGGGTCAGGGATGAAGTCTGATTCAAATGGATGGGGAGTCTATTCCATAAGAGGGGGATCGTTTGAGTCTCATTTCAGTCCCTCCAGCATGTTCTATTTATGTCCCAAGTAAATTTCAAATAATTGGATCTAGTGTTTCTAGTGCTATTTGTTTTGCAGATGTACAAAAGATCCACCAGGGTTGGTTCTGAGGATGCCTTATAAGCCAGGCAGAGATCACCTCTCAGAAGCCTGTAGGATACTGACTACAGAGACAAAGCCTTTACGTGATCTGTGTAGGACTGGGTATCTATGCCCCAGATTCTGCTGGTGAGAAACATTTGTGGGTATTCTAACTGTTGAAAGTGTCTGGATAGGTATATGCCAAAGAGGGCATTGTACTCAATAATGTATCTTATAGGGGCTGAGTAGAGTGTACTATAACTTCCTTGGACTTGAATGCCATACCCTTATCTATAAGTTTGGCGACATACACATTTTTCTTACTGTCTTTGCTACATATTGGTCAAAGGCCAGATCACTGTCAATATATGTTCCTAGAGCCCTGACTACCAGATCAACTTCTAAGGCAGTTTTATTGATGGAGTAAGTACCTTGAGTGGATGATTTCCCAAAGGGAATTATAATAAATTTCTTGGAAATGAGTTTTAAACTTTGGTTTTCGCACTAGTCATTTGTCTGTGTTAGACCCTCTTGCACGATGTTTGTGTCATGGGGGATATATTAACCTTCATCATTACTGATTTATTTTTTCTTCTTTTGCTCACTATTACTTACCATACACTCTCTCTACCCTTACTAGGAGACACTCCTATTACTGTGTTCTTCCCTCACATCAGTGGAAGCAGCGAATCCCAAGCTGAATCTGGTCCCAAAGACCCCCTAGCCATTTGGTGGAAGATTGGACCCTCTGACCCCATACCTGCCCTCTTAACAATGAATGTATGTGTACTTGTTTTCCCTAAGTATAATTTGTCTCTGTATCTCAGTTTCACACTCCAGTTTTTCCCTCCTACATCACCCCTTCTGTCTCCTCAAGTACCCTCTAGTCTATACATCTCTGTTTTCACTGACCTTCACCCTAGCATAATTTGGGTACATTCTCTGACATTGCCATTCTCCTACCTCTAGCTGTACTATCTCTCCACTTACCTACCTGTACACCCCTTCTTATCCAGCTTAGTCTACAAAAGGTCTCTCTCACAAGCTTCCTTTATCTATTCTACTGCCCTTCAATCTCTTTCCTGCAAAAATACTCATCTGTCCTCTTTTCTCTATCATTCTAAGCTGTACTCATAACTTACCTTAATTATTCTTTTTTTTGTTTATTTTCATCACACAGTACTGCACTAGTGGTCCAGACCAGCCCACTCCATTCACCCACTGTCTGCTTGGGCTCATTCCACTCCTCAACCCTACCCCCTTTTCCACCCACCCCGATCAATTACATTTATAGTTAACCATAGCTCACCCATAATCCACCTACCACTCAAAACATGCTACAATCAAAAAACCCAACCCATCTAATTCAGCATATCCGATTAACCATCTCCCTAATCAACTGTGCTACAATCATCCAATGCTATCTAGTCTCACCTTCACCAATTGCATTCTCCTCCCACTTTGCACAGCCTTTTCTAATATCTCTGTAATCATTTCAAGCTTATGTTACTGTTAACCACTACTACATTACTCCTCCCTTTTTCTCTATCTCTTTTCCTCCTCCTGCACCTTATATCACTTCATCTAACTCACACATATTACACAATTAATTCCATCAGTTGTTCCAGTCTCCCAGTTGCAAACACTACTACAAAATATCCTCTAGTCTCTACTCCACTAGTACATTGCTACTGCTCAAACCAACAATCTTTTCACAGATATGGAACATCCTACATAAAACTTTCCTCACTACACAATATATCTCTAAACGCAAACTGCTATCCATGCAATATTCAGATAGTACCACCACTCTACCCCAATGTAGGGATATTCACCCCACCCCCAGACCTACTCCACCTGCCTCCTACCCCCTAAACCCCACAAATCCCTAAAACTCACCATCATTAACCTACAAAGTATTAGAGACAAAATCCCAGAATGTCATGCCTGGATATGCCACTCAAAACCTGACATAATTTCTGTAACCAATACATGGCTAAAGCCATACCTCAAGGACTCCAAATTCCTCCCTCCAGGTTTCTCTTGTTTAACATCAGACAGACCTCACAGAAAAGGGGGAGGAGTTGCACTCCTGTACCCCAACTCTTTCACCATTGTCCCCTACTCAAACCCTATTCCCCAATTCTCTGTATCAGAACTCATCATAGCAAATCTAAAAATGAACAACTTCAAAAGCCTTTGCTTGGTAGTCATATACATCCCACCAGGTAATAATATTCCTATATTAGAATAAATCTTAGCCTGGACCTCCAACATTAACCACAATGAAACAATAAGTCTAAGCGATGTCAATATAAACTGGCTAGATCACATTACCCCTTCTCCAAGTTTTCCATCAATATCTTTAACTTCACCCAGTTTATTAGCACCATAATCCAGCCTAGGAAAAAACAACAACAGTGGCTCCATCCTTGACTGAATTTTAATATCTGACCCCAACAAAATTTCCTCTGCAGGAAGTCTGCCTTGCAATATCAGTGACCATTATCCTGCCTATATAATACACAAGGATCTATATCAGATCATCAAAACAGCTCATTATCGAATGCCGTAACGTCGAACTACAAAACCCAAACCCTAACAATATCAAAACCTCAAAACAGAATTTTTTTTCCCAGGGAATTTGCTGTTCCGAGAAACACACATAAACCACAAGCACACTAAAAAGCAGCAACCACACACATACATTTAAAAGTTACATCTAACCCTACACTACACTGCACATAAACTACTATCTATCCACTTACCTTAACCCGGACCCTAAGGTCTGTCACTATCGCACATTCACCTCACCTGCGCCCTAACCCTAACTCGCTTAACACGCCCCTAACCCCAAATTCTCACTATCGCACACTCACCTCACCCGCACCCTAACCTAACTCACTTAACCCGCTCTGAACCCCAAATTCTGTCACAATTGCACACTTACCTGACCCGCGCCCTAACCCTAACTCACCCAACCTGCACCCTAACCCGAATGTCCGCACAATCACACACTTACCTTAACCCAACCTGTAACTTTCCACCGCATCGCTGAAAACAGCGAAGTCACAACAACAGCCAACTGAATTATTTCCCTAGGAAATAATTCGATTTTGTGCAGCTTCACTTTTTTCAGAGTTCACGATATTGGGTTAGATTAAAGATCATTCAAAATTCTGCCATTTTGATGATCTAATATAGACCCAATATTCAATACCTACACAAAATTATACCAGCATCAATATAGGCTCACTAGAAATCTAGTTAACTTTCACCCAATAACCTTCAATGAAACTCTGAATAAAATGAATTAGAACATTCTAAAATCTTTACTCCTTGATGAAACTGCTGAATTTTTCAATTCAATATTCCTAAGCATACTCAATAGAATGGCTCCTCTCCAAAACAAGAGAATAAAAACTAATCATGCAATCTGGCTGTTGAAAGATACCAAAAATGTATGATATCCAGAGACAAAATATGGAAAAATGGCAGAAAAGTAAAAACCCCAGAGAACTCCAGCTATTCAAACAGCTCCACAACCAAGTAAAGCATCTAGTCATTAAAGATAAAAAAACAATACTCCCTCTGTCTCCAAAATTACTGTAACTACAACCCAATAAAATTCTGGAAGTCGGTCTCAACACTACTAAACCCTGGCACCAGTAGTAATCCTTGTCCAAATCCTAATAAAACTCCAACAGAGATAGCCTCACTTTTCAACTTTTATTTTATAGATACAATATACAGACTCGCTGCCACCTTTCCTCAAACTAGCCACATGTACAGCCCAATTCCAACCCAACATTCCCCAGTAAACTCTTCACCCAAGCCTTTCTCTCCCATTCCTACTTCCACCATAACTAAGCTCCTGCTAAAACATAAACCTGGGAGTACTGCCCCAGACAATCTGTCCCAGAATACTTACATCTTTCAGCTATCCCATCAGTATTCCCATAAATAGATCTAGCCATGAATCTTATGTACCATCCATATGGAAAAAATCCTATATCATTCCCTTACACAAAGGGGGCAACAATAAAGAAATCTCTAATTTCCGCCCCATAGCTATATTATCCCCCATCTCTAAAATAATGGAAAAATGTATTCAAACTCAACTAATGACCTATCTATTGAAAAAGCAACTCCTTTCCCCTACTCAACATGGCTTTCGGCCTGGACACAGTATCATAATTGCTCTCCTATCCTTCATGAACACAGTTAACCACAATCACAATGATAGTAAACTTGTCTCAGGACTGTTCCTCAATCTCTCTATCTACCATTCTCTCCTCCTCTCTAAGCTCTCACATCTTGGCATATCCATTTCTGCCCTTAGCTGGTTCACCAACTACCTTACTAATAGACAGCAATCCACTAAATGGCTACAATATCTTTCACCTTTTCTCACTAATTCCACCGGAGTTCCCCAAGGGTCCATCTTAGGAAATCTTCTCTTCAGTATCTTCATTAACGACTTTCACTCTGCTCTCACACATGGATCTGTAGTACAATATGCAGATGATTCTACTATTATTTGCTTCAGCACTTCAGAATCAGAACTCCTGACCTTGACCCAAAATGCTTTCTGCATTTTGAAAGTTGGATGACCAATAATCACCTTCTCTTTAACCCCATTAAAACCACACTCCTGCTCTTTATACCAAAAAAAAAACCCACCACTCTTAATAAATCAGAATTCATCACTTATTCTTCTAACAAAACGGCTATACAGGTAGTCCCCCACACAAAGCTACTCTGCATCACTATTGATAATTTAACATTTGGCCTACACATCCATAACAATATTAAAAAAAAAAACTAGGCAACCTTTATAGACACAAACCCTTTTTAAACTACTCTACTAGAAAAACGCTTGCCCTAACATTTCTCCTCCCCTCACTCCTCTATGGTGCCCCATTCTAACAAATATCCAGTCATGCTTAAAAACTAAGTTGGACACCTGCTATAACAAAATTGCCAAATTTGTGACTAGTACAAAATATACTTCCCTTCACTGCTGTTCACTGCAGTCCATGAACTGGCTAGAACTCCTACAACAACTCACATACATACAACTATCCACTGCACAAAAACTTATCTATAAACCTCTTGAATGCCCAACCCTTGCCTTCCTTTTTATTCCTTATCAACCAAACAGATACCTCAGATCTGAAAATCCACCTCTAATCCAAATATATAGACCCAAACTACCTGAGGTCATTATCTCTACTCTTTTACTATAGCTAAATTCAGGAATGCTCTTCCACCTCCTCTCTGGAACATGAATAGTGTTCCCTTATTCAAAAAGTCTTTACATCAATATCTCTCTTCTCATTGGCTCTGCCCATGCACCCTCTCTGAATCCTCTATAACATGATTTTCCGGATATACCCCTCTATCCCATTATTCATCATTACTCTCCCATCTTAAGTGCCACCCTTGAAATGCACCTTCTATAGCCTTCTGCTCTAGATGGTATAACAATAATCTTGCAGTTTTTTCCCACTTGATCCAAAAATATTGCATATAATAATTACATAGTCTATATGACTAATTTGTTTTAAATAACTGTATAATTGTATAACTCACCTGCCTCTTCAGTTCAACACTTGTTACACTGGATGTCTGACAAGAGTCAAGGTCCCTTCTCAAAACTTCTAGCCATACAATTTTACAATGTTCCCAGTGAAAATTTCTATTCCTTGTAAATATTTGTTTAACAAATTTCTATTACCCTGTATTTGTTATGGAGCTTGCTATTCTTCGCCTGTGGAGCTTGTTAATCTTGTAAATACTTGTTTATTAAAATAATTGATGTAAATATTTGTTTAACAAACTTCTGTTACCTCAAATCTGATTATGGAACTTGCTACTCTTTGTAAATACTTGTTCAAAATTTCTATTGTCTTATATACTGTTCATAGAGCTTTTCTCCCCAGGCCTCCACTGAAAATGGGCTCAGTTTAGCACAGTGGACTTTCCTGGTCAACAAAAGCAAATAAAATAAAATAACAATAAAATAAATAAATGATAGCTCCCAATTTTCAGTCATCCATGAACTTGCTGAGCCAAAGGCCTTTGACATTAGTCTTGACTTCTGAGAAGTAGATGCCAAACACCAGCAGGCCCAGCATGGAACCCTGAGTTACTCTGCTGGTGACTGTTCTGGTGGAGGTGGTCTCACAAATTCTGACTTCTTGGGTCTTATCAATGAGCCAGCCAGCAATCCAGCAAGTTAACTAGGGATTTATGTATAGTTTGGAGAGTTAAGTCAATAATGCTTGAGCAGGGTATTGTGCTGAATGCCCTGGCCAGGTCAAGGTGTGGGGTATGCAATGTTTTACCCTCATCCATTGCCTTGGTGACCTTCTTGAAGAAATCAACCATGTTAAGTAGGAATGACTTCCCTTAAAGTCAAATTGGGATGGGTCTAGAGTCTATAGGTTGCCAATGTCCTTGCTGATCATTTCCAGGATAATTCATTCCATGGCTTTGTATATTAGACTTGTCAGACTGATGGGTTTGTACTTTTTGGGGTCAGTTGATGGTCCTCCAAAATGAAGAGAGATAACCGTTTCAGTCCTCCATTCACATGGTACATAACCTGTTTTGAAACTGCAGGTGAAGAATGCCTCAAGTGGTCCAGATTCATCATGTTTTAGACTATTCAAGAGGCAACCAGGGATACTGTTGGGGTCCATTCAGGCAGTGTTGTTGGCATTAGCAAGTGCTGCCAGAGCCTGATCCCTGCTAATAGTTGGGGGCATTATGCTGGTAGGGATTACACAGGGGGTAACCGAGGGGGGGAGTGGGGGGTAAGGTTTCAGCTGAATTTATTGGCCAGTAGATTCACTATTTCTCCCTAATCAGTGAAAGTGGTGCCATTAACCACCAGTTCAGCATGCTGCTATGTGTTACCTGTAAGGTTCCGGACATAGCTGAAGGGAGGCCTTATTACTGTCCTTAGCCAGAGAGGCTATCTTGACCTTGTAGTTGGCCTTGTTAGACTTAACTAGTACTCTTAATTTCTTGTTTAGTTGAATCAAAGGGCTCTTTTCTTTCTGGAAGTTGTGCTTTCTGATTTTGGCCATGACTTTTTTTTGTTATATACCCTGCTGAGATGATGATTCCGCCAGAGTGATTTGTTTTTGGTGTTTGTTTTGGGCTTACTTCTGGTAGGTACAACAACCTCTATATATCCATTTGCATTGTCTCTACAGGGTCTCTGTGAATAATATGTGGTAGCTGTGGTCTCCAGGTTACAGGCAGCCTTGAATTTTGACAAGCTGTCACTTAATAGGATGCAGTTTGCCTTAGAATAGTTCATAACTATTACAGGTTTAATTGGGTTTTCAGAGGTGATTTTTATTTCAAAGGAGACAGCTTTATGATCTGACCTCACTAGTGAGGACAAGACATGGGGGGGATGCAATGCCCTCCTGTATTGATGAGTACTAGATCCAGTATATTTGATCTTCTGGTTGAAGCGTACACTATCTGGTCCAGGGTGTATCTGTGAGTCTGAGGTAGTGTATGTTTCAGTCTATAGAAGGAAAGTTAAAAATCACCCATGAATAGTGTATTTGGTTGGATGGTGAGTGTCTGTAATAGGTCTAGATAAGAGTTTTGAGACTCTTGGGGCACAGATGGTGACCCACAGCTAGCTAGGATATGCTATGGGACTTTATCTAAGGAAATCTGTACATGGATGAACTCCATGGCCTCATCCTGTTTGACCAACGTGGAGGTATATTTTTTGCTAATGTAGATAGAGACACCTCCACCTTTAGTCCCTGTCTGTGCTGTTGTTGATCTAAATGTGTTAAAGACACTGTAACTTATTCTGCCAGAGTACTTTCTATGGCTGTAAACCAAGTCTCATAATGGGGGCCATTGGGTGTAGGCTTATGTGTTGTATTTTGTATTGCTTTTGGTGTGTACTTTAATGATTACTGAAGAAAGCGGTTGTTGTTAGAGGGTTTATGAGGCATCTGAAGTTTGGGAAAGTTTCTTTTAACTGCCTCAGCATAAGAGGATCTATATGTGTGATGGGTGGTATGTGTAAGGGATGGGTTCCTATTAGATGACCGAAGACTCAGTCTTTCGAATGCGTCTTGGTCAAACTTGAAAAGACGAAAAGGCAAAATGACAAAGCAGCATATAAGCAAATTCTTTCCCTGGGAAAGAAATCGCTTGGCCGCATTCATTACTTTGCTGTTTTCATCACTGTAGTGCGTCTGGGGTGTGGATGGCAAAGCTCCAAACTTTATGGGTTTTTTTTTCTTTTTTTTTTTGGAACAGCGATTTTTTTTTTTCCCCTTGAAAAAATAGCTGTTCTAAGAGCTGGAGTTTGTAAGCTTACACTTATATGGGGTCGATAAATCATTGTTCACTTTTCTAAGTGTTCGATGATTTTAATATAGACCCATAAGGGATATACTGTGTGTGTTCTTTTTAACCTCGTTTGTAAGCAAGATTTCTGCCTCAAAGACAGTTGTGTACTTACATATCTCACACACTGTATTAGTTTATTTAAGGATTAACTGGTTGCTGAGAACATGAGACAACTGCTACATTATCTCAGGATGCCCATATCTACCAAGCTGGGTACAGAGACGTTTGGAAATTCCACATCCATGTTGTTCGGTCCTATATTAAGGATGGCTTTTGGGGTTTAAGGAATGAATTTCAACATGGGTCTCCTATAGTGTTTGGAAGGAAAAGAATATAAATACTTTATACAACAGATAATAGTAATAAAAAAGGGAAGAGGGACTCCTTTAAATAATTTTGCCATGTCATGCCTTGCCATCATGGCCATTAATGGTTGGAACAAATAGTCCATTTGAAAAAAATATCTTATCGGCATACATTCAATTATTCAGGGAAAACTGGCATGCCAGAAAGGTATGCAGTTGGGAAATAAAAAAATATTATGATATCTTAACTAACCTGCACTAAAATCTGATTAGGACTACCAAACACAGTGATTGCTAATCCATGCATTCTTTCTTCTTTCCATCTGTTGTTAATTTATCTTCCTCATACCAGTTATTCTTGTCTCCCCTGCATTCTCTAAATTACCATCCTCCTCCATGTTACTCTGTTTCTGTCTTTCCCAATTTTCTACCTTTTTTGTGTTTTTCTTAACTATTTCATGTATGGTGCTTAATTCTCTATTTTTTCTCTTAGATCTTGTTCTTAGTAAACACACTCATAATTCCTGAAGCTAATCCCAACCTTATAATTCACATTTAAGCAGCAACATCGGAATCATATGCAAGTGCAACCCTGTCTCTTCTTTGCATTATTAAAATATATTATACTTGCATTTAAGACATTTTTTTCCCCTGGGCTTCCACTGAAAATAGGCTCCACTAGCCTGGAGTTTCCAAGGATAACATGCATTCACACATTAATATACAACGAAACAAATAAGCAAATTAATAAACAAACTTCACAAGGAAGATACCTTGCAAAACCAAGCCTAAAGAGAAAGCATATTAATAAATATGCAAACAAGTTTAAGGGAACAAGGGAAGCATAAGAGATGTCTGAGCAAGAAGGTGGGATGAAGGACACACTTTCTGCAGAAGAATGTGCCAGTAAGAAGTGAGTAACATAAACATGATTTTCCATACAATGTATTTCCTTACCAGGTAAGTGAAATAAAAAGGTCAGTGCTAACTTCTACAAGCAGGACAGACTATTATTTACTGAATTCCTGGCATGAAAATTTTCATGATAAAAAAAAAATTAGAACTGTGACTCTAATATTGATATTGGACAAGCAAGTGACTACTTCAGTGACATACTACTGTGACATATTACTTGACACTCACACTACTGTAGCCGGATGGTCCCAGAAGGCCTCAGTCATACCTTCTTAATCAAATGACTGCACTTGTTTATTTGTTACCTAATAGATCAGTGCTAATAGTGATTTCTTTTACATAAGCTCAGTCGTTATTCAACAACAACAAAAAAATATTTTACAATTCATTTATCCTCGCATGCATGACAGCTTGTATGTTTGCTACATGGCATATCTATTATGGCAGCATAAATAAGCATGTATCAGTATAGGAACAGTACTGTTCTTCAGTAACCTAATGCTTTGCCAGTGACACTGTTTATGTGGCTGTGCTTCCATTACATATTAATTTTAGTTTTACAATTTTTTTTCTGAACATGTTGTGGTTATAAAATCTGTATGCTATTTATTGTAAATACTATTTCATTAATATAAAATAAGCTCACTACAAGTCAATGGGGAATATTAAATAGGTGTTCCTTATAAAAGTACAGGGTAATATAGTCTTAAAATGTACTTAATCAACCACCTCACCTCCAGCCCTTCACTTCTTCAAAAGAATCAGGAGTTTAGCTTTTGGCAAAAAGTAAACATATGACTTTGACAATGTCATCTGACAGCCTTAACTTGCAAGTCGGAATTTCCTGACCGGCTGTGTAATGTTCAAGCACTCATTTGGTTTTGCTGACTCAGAGAAGACTTACATTTGCTCTGGGAATCGGTCTTCCTCACTGAAATACAATGACTCCTAAGTGGTATACATCATAAGTACAAGATGGCCATTCATCAGGAGTGAATGAGAAAGAGAAATCCAGGATGCTAGTCCACATGGGCAGCCTTGAATGCTTGTTGTGTACAAGCCTATATCATAAGTATAAAATTCCTTAGATTAGTGAGACATGTTGAAAATATTTTGATAAATTTGGGGTAAGATTAGTTGGGATTAAAAAGGCTTTTTTGCCAGTAGCCTAGTAACCACCTATGAACCTATGAGCCTACTACTTTTGCTGAATTATGCATGAACTAAATTACATATTAGCATTTTTTTTCTTTGGGAATGCAGACTGCAGCTTAATCTCAGCTTTGTTAAATTTTGTTTATACAGCCATAAAAGTTCATTAACATCTCTGTGATGTTACCAATGCCTGCAATTTGCATGTGGATCTTCTAAACAAAACACATTTAGTAAATTGTAATGTTTAATGGTACCTCCAAGTCTGCATGAATAATAAAGGGAAGAGGAAAAGGGTGGGATAATTGGAGATATATAGGAAAACAAATGTCAAGAAAGAATGATCAGCAAGAAAGGAAGAACAAAGAAATAATGACTAGAAGTAAGGAGAAAGTAGCATTAAAGGAGTGAGGCAGCAGGGAAAGGTATCTGGGCTGCATACTTAAAAAGGATACAATAGCCATGATAACAACTCTATTGTTAAGAGGGGGTATCTGCGCTATGATTTGTACCAGACTGTTAAGATCTAAGCTGGAGCTGCTGCTGCCAACTCTAGCAAGGGCAAAACAAGCTGATTTTATAAAAAAGAGATTATTGGTTCATCACTGGCGTTTATTTATTTATTTATTAGTTTTGTCAGATGGGGAGACAGAAGAGGAATAGTTTTAATGGCTATTCAAAAAGTTTTGATTCAATAAGCCCTTTTGTTCCATTACTAGTTATAGATAATATCAGATGGCTATTTTGCAATGGGGTGAAACCATTATATGTTAAACCAGGACTAAGGATACAAATCAGAGAAGAAATGTGACACAAAGGCCTAGGCTGGAGAGTGAGACAGACATGGATTCCTCTTACTACTTAATTTGTTTCTTTTGTTTATAGCAAAGTTGGCACAGATTTTAAGAGAGTTGATATACAAGTGTGGAGAATAAGGTAGGAAGAACAGAATAAATGTTTTCTGATGACTGTATTCTCCTTTTGGAAGACACAGATTGAATGGTCATGACAGGAATAATGATTTTGTGACATCTGGGAATGAATCAGGGTTACAATACCCTCCAAATAAATCAATGGTGGTGAGGATTGATGAGCAGGACATGGAAGAAGTCAGTCAGGATTCCTCTAAAGGAGTTGGGAAATATCTTGGTATAGTGATGTTTGATAAGGTAGAAGCCATACACAGAAGAACCTAGAAGGAATTAAGGAAGAAGTTAAGTCATGTTCTGGACAGGATGTCAGGGAATGTAAGCAGTTTATGGGTAGAACTTCCTATTTAGCACTATAGCCCCCACCTTGTTTACTTTCCCAATAGTTGTGTAAGTAATATGTCCTCACTTAGCCACACCTCTAACATTCTGCTTCTATACATTCCAATGCACCAAGATGACGTCAGACTAAAGACTCAAAGTATACAATAGATTTGCTTGGCAAGGGAAAAGAGGGGGGATAGGCAATATCTGGAAAGAGTGAATCATTTGTCTGATATGGATGGTACTGAGGATGATTTATAAGAATTATACAGACATTGTGAGCTAAAAAAGGTGTTTGGTTGTTGTAGAGGACAGTGATTTCTAGAATACAGAACTAGAGAGAAGAGAAGATAAACTCACAAGAAGAGGTTTCTAGACAGGAAGAGACAGAAGATGAGAGACTTTCTTGGGAAAGATTAGGATTGGTAGGAATTTAGGGGGAAGGAGACAGAGAGGAAAAAAAATAGAGAAAGATGAGGAAGTTACAGCAATTTATATGGAAAAGGCCACATCCAAAAAAGAAAAATAGGAAATAATTAGATACTTGGAGGGAGGTCAGTTCATGAATTACTTAGAAGGGAAGGGAGGAGGGACAGAAGCAAAATGTTAGAGGTGTGGAGGAGTAAAGACAGCTTACATATATAACTGTTGGGAAAGTAAGCAAGGTGAATGGATATGGTGGTAAATAGCTAGGGACTAGAGAAGGGTGGTTAGAAAGTGGGGCATAGTGGATAATATGTAATAGGAAATATACTTTACAGATATACTTCATACCAAAAGACAAATACTTGTTAGCAGGGGATTTTTGATGACTGAAATAATGTTTATTATCAGATTTTGAATATGTTAAAGTGAAATATAATTAGATGTGGATTATTATGAAGGGAATTTTTTTTGTAATGGAAAGTAGTATATTTTCATTTTTATTAATTAGTTGACCCCAACTAGCCAGTTCTTAGTGAGGATCTGGATTTATATAATAACAATAAGGATGATGATGGTGATGATGATAATTATATTGTTAATAATAATAATAATTATTATTATTGTTATTATTATTACTGCTTTCCAATAATTCTGATATACTTATACATATTCAACCTTTGCATTTTTCTTAGTATTTACTCTGTGGTGATTCTGTTTTTTGTGTCTGTATTTCTAATAAAATTACCACTATTAATGAATTTAATTTTGCTTATAATGGAACTTTTGCATGTAATGCTAGTTTATTATATGCATTGTTGGGGAGTTACATATACTGGGAAAACTAGAAGAATTTTTAAGTTAACAATTCAGAAAATATTGGTCTAGCTTCCCATATATTGTCAGCACATAAGGGAGATGTTACAAAGCTTAACTTTATTTTGTAGGAAGATAACACTACATGTAAGGGATGACAAGATAATAGGTTAATTATTATTTAAAAGAGAAGTGTTTTATATTTTTAAATAGCAGCCTTTATATCATAAAAGGTACTATTATGAGTGGGATCTGAAGCTTCTGTTTTTTTTCTTAACAGTTTTTAATTGATTATGTAGTGATTTTTTTCTTCTTTATTTATACCATTGCATGACATTCCATAATTTTCACACTGGTGAAGCCTTTAGGGCAGGACTATATTAGAACAATGAATAATTAAAATGTCGAATGCTCTAAAGAGAGAAAATGCTGGACCTCGAAGTGTTTTTTATGAGATCGCAGTACAGTGAAGATCGGAATATTTGCTCTTTCCTCACTGTAGTGCGATCTCAGAGCTGGTATACATATTTAACGGGGGAATAACTAGTTCATGGTCCAACATTTTTGCTGTTTAGAGCGTTCGACATTTTAATTATTTGTTGTTCTAATATAGACTCTTTAGGCCGAGGCAGTATCCTATGTGGTTTATTTTACAATTATTCTTTATAGTTGTTGTAGTTAAATTTAGGGGCAGCATATCATCTACCTTGAATCTTCAACATGTACTCTGCCAGCATCTCATAATCAGTGACAGGGCAAAGAAAAGGGTGACCAATCTAGATATGATGGAAACATAGTTTTAGCCATGGCATGGAAAGGACTCCATCAGCAGACTCTAAAACTACCACAATAGGCAGTTTCACAACTTGCTGTGAAGAATATGTGCTTTTAACAGTTATCTTTAATACTGGTTCAACCATTTGTACTGGAGACACCTGTACTGTAGGAAAAAATAGAAATTGTTTCCATTTTTTTTGGTCCCTTTGACCTCTTTGCACAGGTCCAGCTCCCCAGTGCCCTACATCCACCCTGGGTCTAACAGCTAATCTATCTCACAACATATTGCAGTATTGCTGATGCTGGTGATGGACCCTAATGGTGTCCTGGGGGTGCAGCCATGTTTGTTTCTGTCTGGGGGGGGTCTTTATATGCCCTAACCAATAACTTCCATTGCTCCTCTTATTCATCAACTACATCCAAGGGCAATTTTCCTTTTTGGACCACAGCTTCCCTGGAGCATCATCAACAAATGCCCTGCCACTCAGGGCAGACACTCCTATCCCTCTCTGCCACTCCATAAGTCACACAGGCACTAATTGAACCTGGGTCACTTGGGCTGTAGTGGCTGAGAATGTTTCCTTTTTAACTTAGAATGAGAGGCAATGACTTCCAGTGCAGTAGACAATGCTCCTGCAGAGTGTAGCTCTGAAGAAATGGAAGACTCAGAAGGCAAACCTCTGTCAAGATGGAGAAAGATTGTTCAAAAAGGTGAACATTGTGGCCCCAGAAAGGTAAAGATTGTTCAAAACGGTAAAGGTTGTGATGTAGCTTTCAACTTTTCAACATTGCTTTAGGGAATTATGTTTAAAACTGGGGAAATAAATATACCTACTGTACCTGTCTGCAGGAGCACTTTTCTTCCCACAGGCACACTTTTGGAACAAGTGCTCCCATATATTGTAAAGATATTGAAATGGTCC